>NW_027008961.1:0-62562 GCF_036934945.1 Oncorhynchus masou masou
TCTCTGTTAGAAAATGGACAAGAACAAAGATGGTGTGGTCACCACTGAGGAATTTCTGGACAGGGTGCCCATATTTAGCCCCACAGCCTCCACCCCCGTGCTCTCCTCTATCCCCAATCACAGACTCATTAGGGCTGTCAGGTGGGTAAAACGTACCCCTCCATGGATCTCCACTCTCCCATCCGTCCCTAGCCCCCCCCCCCCAAAAAAAATAGAGACTCCTACCTGGGTAGATCTTTACAACAGTTTGGTGGGCAATAGGTACACCTCCATGGGTCTCCACTCTCTCATCCACCTCTAGCCCATCTCTGCCCCCCAAAATAGACACCCCCACCTGGGAAGGTCAGACAACAGTTAGGGGCTCAAGAGCCACGCCATGTTGGAGACCATATCACTCATTCTATATGACATCACATTCTCACTAAACAATGATGTAATTTATTCTCTAACTACTAGTTGGACAAAATGAGACTGTGAGGAACCCTACAGGACGATCCAGGATTCCAACAGAGAAGACGACATAGGGAAATGTATGTTTTAGATCTGTAAGAGTTAATTTGGAAGAGGGAACTCCTAACACCCATATCTGCTTTTGGTTAGGTTATAATGATGGTAGAACTCTTTCCATGTTCTAAAAATAATGTGTGCATTGCATGCTTATGTTTCACGTGTTAGTCATCAGTTATCTTGCTTCCATCCTTCTTCCTGTAACCTGCTGAACATAGTACATCCAGCTGTCATAAATGTATGTATGGTCTTGGTTAATGTACTCTTTCTAAAATAGAGTATAGTCTGAGTGTCATATGGCCTGGGTGTCATCTCTTAATGTGCATGTCCTTGCTATTTCAGCCTGGCAACCAGACCTATTTAATGCTCAGCTCTCTCCTTAATGGTTCACTCCAACATGCCCCAGGTTATTAGTGAGTTAATTGTTGCATGATTTAATTCAATCACGTAATCAATTAAACGTTAGGTAATCTATTTGATAAAATAACATGTCATCACATGAATGACAGTCAGACACTACAAAGTGAAAAGAAACGTTGCATCAGAACATTGAGGCAAAATATTACCATAACTTTGTCATAAAACCAATAACAAATGTATATGAAAATATCAAATAAACATATATTATGTGTATCATCTGTAATGGAATAGTACAGTACTGTATAATGTAATAGAATATAAACAGTACTGTATACTGTCATAGTACTACTGTATAATGTAATAGAATAGTACAGTACTGTATAATGTAATATACTAGTACAGGACTGTATAATGTAATAGAATATAAACAGTACTGTATACTGTAATAGTACAGCACTGTATACTATCATAGTACTACTGTATAATGTAATAGAATATAAACAGTACTGTATACTGAAATATAATATAAACAGTACTGTATACTGTAATAGTACAGCACTGTATACTATCATAGTACTACTGTATAATGTAATAGAATTTAAACAGTACTGTATACTGTAATAGTACAGTACTGTATACTGTCATAGTACTACTGTATAATGTAATAGAATATAAACAGTACTGTATACTGTAATAGTACAGTACTGTATACTGTAATAGAATATAAACAGTACTGTATAATATAACAGAATATAAACAGTACTGTATAATGTAATAGAATATGAACAGTACTGTATACTGTAATAGTACAGTACTGTATAATGTAATAGACTATAAACAGTACTGTATACTGTCATAGTACTACTGTATAATGTAATAGAATATAAACAGTACTGTATACTGTAATAGTACAGTACTGTATACTGTAATATAATAGAAATGGTACTGTATAATGTAACAGAATATAAACAGTACTGTATAATGTAATAGAATATAAACAGTACTGTATACTGTAATAGTACAGTACTGTATAATGTAATAGTATAAACAGTACTGTATACTGTAATATAATAGAAATGGTACTGTATAATGTAACAGAATATAAACAGCACTGTATACTGTAATACAATAGAAACAGTACTGTATACTGTCATAGTACTACTGTATAATGTAATAGAATATAAACAGTACTGTATACTGTCATAGTACAGTACTGTATACTGTAATATAATAGAAATGGTACTGTATAATGTAACAGAATAGTACAGTACTGTATAATGTAATTGAATAGTACAGGACTGTATAATGTAATAGAATAGTACAGTACTGTATAATGTAATTGAATAGTACAGGACTGTATAATGTAATAGAATAGTACAGTACTGTAGAATGTAACAGAATGGTACTGTAGAATGTAACAGAATATTACTGTAGAATGTAACAGAATATTACTGTAGAATGTAACAGAATGGTTCAGTACTGTAGAATGTAACAGAATGGTTCCGTACTGTAGAATGTAACAGAATAGTACAGTACTGTAGAATGTAACAGAATGGTTCAGTACTGTAGAATGTAACAGAATAGTTCAGTACTGTAGAATGTAATAGAATAGTTCAGTACTGTAGAATGTAACAGAATGGTTCAGTACTGTAGAATGTAATAGAATAATACAGTACTGTAGAATGTAATAGAATAGTTCAGTACTGTAGAATGTAACAGAATGGTTCAGTACTGTAGAATGTAACAAAATAATACAGTACTGTAGAATGTAACAGAATGGTTCAGTACTGTAGAATGTAATAGAATAGTTCAGTACTGTAGAATGTAACAGAATGGTTCAGTACTGTAGAATGTAACAAAATAATACAGTACTGTAGAATGTAACAGAATGGTTCAGTACTGTAGAATGTAATAGAATAGTTCAGTACTGTAGAATGGTACTGTAGAATATAAGTATTGTTCCTGTGAGCGAACATCAAGAAGAAATGAAAACATATATTTAGAATGTTCTCAGCCTTCATATACAATATAACTGGACATCGAGGCTGTTTCAGAAATACAAAGCAAAGTTATTGTGTTCAGATTCTGTTCCATGTTACTTAAAACATGAAAGGAAAAACATAAAAATGATTTACAAGGTTCTGTATATTATTCTGTATAATGAAAAGTGCTTGACAAATGTAATTTATTATGATTATTATCTTATTCATCATAGTTTAAAAGTCAAAACTGACTCTAGATCAGCAGTCCAGTGTGAATACAGTAGTCCTGTGGCTCAGTTGGTACAGCATGGTGAATGGGTCCCAATGGGACCACCGGCATGAAAGATGTATCCACACATAATAAGTCACTTTGGTTAAAAGTGTTTCTAAATGGCGTATCTTATGATAGAATAATATCACTTAGTTGGACTATACAGGTCCAGATATACAGGGTGTTACGAATCCCTTTTGGCCCGACAGTCTAGGGGGGATGGTAATGAGACTCGTAACATAACTCATGCAAATTATTATTGTGACAAAGGAAAAGTGTGAACGAAATAAGCACGACAACTGAAATCTACCGTCAAACTCTAGGTTTATTTATAAACACACGGTAATGGGGGGAGCAGGAAAAGGGGCTGAGCTGGACCCAAGGAAAGAAACAATAAGTATTCAAAAACACCCTGAGCTAGACTAGCCTACTTTAACAACAGCTAACTAACCAAAAATACAGTGGGTGGTCCGCCCAGTTCTAACTAGTGTATTTAACAAAGTTCACCTACGGGTAGTGTATGCCCATGGGCGACTTGTCTTGGTTTCCCCCTTTTCCACCAGCAATCAAACACAAACACCATAACCAAAAACAATACTCACAGGTGATGACAAAGTGCTATGAGGTGCTTAAACAAAAGAGAGGTTACGACACAAAGCGAGAGTGAAACACAGAGACCTACAGACATGGCATTTACAGAGAGATTGAGCTGAGCTGGGCTGGGCTGAGCTGGGCTCTAGAACAAACAAATGATGGGGTTTTTAAACCATGGGGAAAGAACTGTGATAGGTTAGGAAATATGAGGAGGTGTGTCTTCTGATTGATGATTGATTGGGGAGTGATGATTTTCACCTGTGAGGGGAGAAGGAGAGAAAAGAAACACACACAGGATACACACACACACACAGGATAACTGTATCCGTAACACAGGGTTTATGTCAAACTTGTGTTCAGGTCTTCTTGGTTCTGGGTTTGGTGTGTTCAGGTCTTCTTGGTTCTGGGTTTGTTGTGTTCAGGTCCTCTTTGTTCTGGGTTTGTTGTGTGTGTTCAGGTCCTCTTGGTTCTGGGTTTGTTGTGTTCAGGTCCTATTGGTTCTGGGTTTGTTGTGTTCAGGTCCTCTTGGTTCTGGGTTTGTTGTGTTCAGGTACTCTTGGTTCTGGGTTTGTTGTGTTCAGGTCCTCTTGGTTCTGGGTTTGTTGTGTTCAGGTCCTCTTGGTTCTGGGTTTGTTGTGTTCAGGTCCTATTGGTTCTGGGTTTGTTGTGTTCAGGTCCTCTTGGTTCTGGGTTTGTTGTGTTCAGGTACTCTTGGTTCTGGGTTTGGTGAGTTCATGTCTTCTTGGTTCAGGGTTTGTTGTGTTCAGGTCTTCTGGGTTTGTTGACTCTACTATAGTTCTCAGAAAAGTCCTCCTCAGCTGCTTGTGCTGCCGTGGGTCTGAAGAGAGAGAAACAGAAATGTAACAGTCTGCATCCACTAAAAACCTTCATATACTCGTTTTAGTGCATTACTTTGACCAAGGCCTATATGGCTCTGGTGAAAAGTAGTGCACTAAATTGGGAATAGGGTTCCATTTGGAACACATACCAGTTCCTCAAAACCACCACACTCTCATTCATTGTTGGGTTTGTAAGGAAATGCCATTACTAGTGGCCACTAGGGGTCAACTCTTTCTCTTATTAATGACGTCATGGTCTTCTCGTCCAATAAGCAGCGGCATATGAATGAGCTGTAATCAAGAATAAAGCTTGTTTACAACCAAATCTAGAAACATAAGTAACTGGAATGTTATAGGAGGGTCAGATTTTCTTTGGGCGAATTCACTCGTTTTTGAGAAACTATCCCCAACCATCTATTCACTTCCTCATCCTCGTTGTTCAGGAAGTGGGCTCCAAAAACACCCCCCGAAAAAAACTTTTAGGAACTAAAAAGCTCTAAGTAGTCTATAGTGATGCATGTCTTCAGATGTTGTACACATAAAATGTGTCTTTCTGAACTTAATCTGTAACGTTATGTTCCATGTTGTTGAGACTTGAACGATGCTTCTGGTCCGTTCTAGCAGCCTGATACATGGAGAATAGAACAGTTGGACGGAGAAACAGCAGGAGTCACACAAAACGGAATATACCGTTGTGGATACAGTTCAGAATGACACAATGTCATGTGTACAACTGCAACATCTAAAGACCTGCATCACTATACTGAGATATTTCTGTTTCGAAAAGGATGGATTTGGGTGTTTTTGGAGCATTTGTTCATGTTTTTTCAGAGCCTCCGTACTGCACAACGAGGATGAGGAAGTGAATTGCTGGTTTCCTAAAACAAGTGAAATTGCAAAAAAAGGTGTCTGGACCCTTCTGGGAACATGGCATTTAGATACAAAATAGACATTTGGTTGTAAAAAAGCATATTTCTCCTTTAATGTGGTGTATTCACAATGCTCTATAATTTGCTCTATGTTGTTTTAATGTGGTGTATTCACAATGCTCTATAATTGGCTCTATGTTGTTTTAATGTGGTGTATTCACAATGCTCCAGAAATGTCTCTATGTTATTTTAATGTGGTGTATTCACAATGCTCTATAATTGGCTCTATGTTGTTTTAATGTGGTGTATTCACAATGCTCCAGACATGTCTCTATGTTATTTTAATGTGGTGTATTCACAATGCTCTATAATTGGCTCTATGTTGTTTTAATGTGGTGTATTCACAATGCTCCAGACATGTCTCTATGTTATTTTAATGTGGTGTATTCACAATGCTCCAGACATGTCTCTATGTTATTTTAATGTGGTGTATTCACAATGCTCCAGACATGTCTCTATGTTATTTTAATGTGGTGTATTCACAATGCTCCAGACATGTCTCTATGTTGTTTTAATGTGGTGTATTCACAATGCTCTATAATTGGCTCTATGTTATTTTAATGTGGTGTATTCACAATGCTCCAGACATGTCTCTATGTTATTTTAATGTGGTGTATTCACAATGCTCCAGACATGTCTCTATGTTGTTTTAATGTGGTGTATTCACAATGCTCTATAAATGTCTCTATGTTATTTTAATGTGGTGTATTCACAATGCTCCAGAAATGTCTCTATGTTATTGTAATGGCAGACTATGCTCACCGGGTGGCAGCACTGGGGAGGTTGAATTTCACAGCATCGTACTGGACATCCTGTTTCTGGGGTTTACACAGCTGGACGGTGGAGTACAGAGGCACTTCCTGGTTTTTGGAGTGAGAGAAGTGGACTCTGGCATAGTGAACATCATCCTGGTCGACTGTGGCTGCTGTCTGTGCTGCAGTAGAGGCTGTGGACATGCTTGAGACGTTTTCATACACTGGACTAGAGTCTCCCTGGTGGGAAGAGGACAGACAACATGATGAGTAGAAATGTTCCTCAAAGCAAAACACATAATCTGATGCTAACAGACTCACCTGTACATTCTCTGTTTCCAACAGACTCACCTGTACATTCTCTGATTCCAAAAGACTTACCTGTACATTCTCTGATTCCAACACTCACCTGTACATTCTCTGATTCCAACAGACTCACCTGTACATTCTCTGATTCCAACAGACTCACCTGTACATTCTCTGTTTCCAACAGACTCACCTGTACATTCTCTGATTCCAACAGACTCACCTGTACATTCTCTGATTCCAACAGACTCACCTGTACATTCTCTGATTCCAACAGACTCACCTGTACATTCTCTGATTCCAACAGACTCACCTGTACATTCTCTGTTTCCAACAAACTCACCTGTACATTCTCTGATTCCAACAGACTCACCTGTACATTCTCTGATTCCAACAGACTCACCTGTACATTCTCTGATTCCAACAGACTCACCTGTCCATTCTCTGATTCCAACAGACTCACCTGTACATTCTCTGATTCCAACAGACTCACCTGTACATTCTCTGATTCCAACACTCACCTGTACATTCTCTGTTTCCAACAGACTCACCTGTACATTCTCTGATTCCAACAGACTCACCTGTACATTCTCTGATTCCAACAGACTCACCTGTATATTCTCTGATTCCAACAGACTCACCTGTACATTCTCTGATTCCAACAGACTCACCTGTACATTCTCTGATTCCAACAGACTCACCTGTATATTCTCTGATTCCAACAGACTCACCTGTACATTCTCTAATTCTAACAGACTCACCTGTACATTCTCTGTTTCCAACAGACTCACCTGTACATTCTCTGATTCCAACAGACTCACCTGTACATTCTCTGATTCCAACAGACTCACCTGTACATTCTCTGATTCCAACAGACTCATCTGTACATTCTCTGATTCCAACAGACTCACCTGTACATTCTCTGATAGTAACAGACTCACCTGTACATTCTCTGTTTCCAACAGACTCACCTGTACATTCTCTGATAGTAACAGACTCACCTGTACATTCTCTGATAGTAACAGACTCACCTGTACATTCTCTGATAGTAACAGACTCACCTGTATATTCTCTGATAGTAACAGACTCACCTGTACATTCTCTGATTCCAGCAGACTCACCTGTATATTCTCTGATTCCAACAGACTCACCTGTACATTCTCTGATTCTAACAGACTCACCTGTACATTCTCTGATTCCAACAGACTCACCTGTACATTCTCTGTTTCCAACAGACTCACCTGTACATTCTCTGTTTCCAACAGACTCATCTGTACATTCTCTGATTCCAACAGACTCACCTGTACATTCTCTGATTCCAACAGACTCACCTGTACATTCTCTGATAGTAACAGACTCACCTGTACATTCTCTGATTCCAACAGACTCACCTGTACATTCTCTGTTTCCAACAGACTCACCTGTACATTCTCTGTTTCCAACAGACTCATCTGTACATTCTCTGATTCCAACAGACTCACCTGTACATTCTCTGATAGTAACAGATCACCTGTACATTCTCTGATTCCCACAGACTCACCTGTACATTCTCTGTTTCCAACAGACTCACCTGTACATTCTCTGATAGTAACAGACTCACCTGTACATTCTCTGATAGTAACAGACTCACCTGTACATTCTCTGATAGTAACAGACTCACCTGTACATTCTCTGATAGTAACAGACTCACCTGTATATTCTCTGATAGTAACAGACTCACCTGTACATTCTCTGATAGTAACAGACTCACCTGTACATTCTCTGATAGTAACAGACTCACCTGTACATTCTCTGATAGTAACAGACTCACCTGTACATTCTCTGATAGTAACAGACTCACCTGTACATTCTCTGATAGTAACAGACTCACCTGTACATTCTCTGATAGTAACAGACTCACCTGTACATTCTCTGATTCTAACAGACTCACCTGTACATTCTCTGATTCCAACAGACTCACCTGTACATTCTCTGTTTCCAACAGACTCACCTGTACATTCTCTGTTTCCAACAGACTCATCTGTACATTCTCTGATTCCAACAGACTCACCTGTACATTCTCTGATAGTAACAGCCTCACCTGTACATTCTCTGATTCCAACAGACTCACCTGTACATTCTCTGATTCCAACAGACTCACCTGTACATTCTCTGATTCCAACACTCACCTGTACATTCTCTGTTTCCAACAGACTCACCTGTACATTCTCTGATAGTAACAGACTCACCTGTACATTCTCTGATTCCCACAGACTCACCTGTACATTCTCTGATTCCAACAGACTCACCTGTACATTCTCTGATTCCAACAGACTCACCTGTACATTCTCTGATTCCAACAGACTCACCTGTATATTCTCTGATTCCAACAGACTCACCTGTATATTCTCTGATTCCAACAGACTCACCTGTACATTCTCTGATTCCAACAGACTCACCTGTACATTCTCTGATTCCAACAGACTCACCTGTATATTCTCTGATTCCAACAGACTCACCTGTACATTCTCTAATTCTAACAGACTCACCTGTACATTCTCTGTTTCCAACAGACTCACCTGTACATTCTCTGATTCCAACAGACTCACCTGTACATTCTCTGATTCCAACAGACTCACCTGTACATTATCTGATTCCAACAGACTCACCTGTACATTCTCTGATTCCAACAGACTCACCTGTACATTCTCTGTTTCCAACAGACTCACCTGTACATTCTCTGTTTCCAACAGACTCATCTGTACATTCTCTGATTCCAACAGACTCACCTGTACATTCTCTGATAGTAACAGACTCACCTGTACATTCTCTGATAGTAACAGACTCACCTGTACATTCTCTGATAGTAACAGACTCACCTGTACATTCTCTGATAGTAACAGACTCACCTGTACATTCTCTGATTCTAACAGACTCACCTGTACATTCTCTGATTCCAACAGACTCACCTGTACATTCTCTGTTTCCAACAGACTCACCTGTACATTCTCTGTTTCCAACAGACTCATCTGTACATTCTCTGATTCCAACAGACTCACCTGTACATTCTCTGATTCCAACAGACTCACCTGTATATTCTCTGATTCCAACAGACTCACCTGTATATTCTCTGATTCCAACAGACTCACCTGTACATTCTCTGATTCCAACAGACTCACCTGTACATTCTCTGATTCCAACAGACTCACCTGTATATTCTCTGATTCCAACAGACTCACCTGTACATTCTCTAATTCTAACAGACTCACCTGTACATTCTCTGTTTCCAACAGACTCACCTGTACATTCTCTGATTCCAACAGACTCACCTGTACATTCTCTGATTCCAACAGACTCACCTGTACATTATCTGATTCCAACAGACTCACCTGTACATTCTCTGATTCCAACAGACTCACCTGTACATTCTCTGTTTCCAACAGACTCACCTGTACATTCTCTGTTTCCAACAGACTCATCTGTACATTCTCTGATTCCAACAGACTCACCTGTACATTCTCTGATAGTAACAGACTCACCTGTACATTCTCTGATAGTAACAGACTCACCTGTACATTCTCTGATAGTAACAGACTCACCTGTACATTCTCTGATAGTAACAGACTCACCTGTACATTCTCTGATTCTAACAGACTCACCTGTACATTCTCTGATTCCAACAGACTCACCTGTACATTCTCTGTTTCCAACAGACTCACCTGTACATTCTCTGTTTCCAACAGACTCATCTGTACATTCTCTGATTCCAACAGACTCACCTGTACATTCTCTGATTCCAACAGACTCACCTGTACATTCTCTGATAGTAACAGACTCACCTGTACATTCTCTGATTCCAACAGACTCACCTGTACATTCTCTGTTTCCAACAGACTCACCTGTACATTCTCTGTTTCCAACAGACTCATCTGTACATTCTCTGATTCCAACAGACTCACCTGTACATTCTCTGATAGTAACAGATCACCTGTACATTCTCTGATTCCCACAGACTCACCTGTACATTCTCTGTTTCCAACAGACTCACCTGTACATTCTCTGATAGTAACAGACTCACCTGTACATTCTCTGATAGTAACAGACTCACCTGTACATTCTCTGATAGTAACAGACTCACCTGTACATTCTCTGATAGTAACAGACTCACCTGTATATTCTCTGATAGTAACAGACTCACCTGTACATTCTCTGATAGTAACAGACTCACCTGTACATTCTCTGATAGTAACAGACTCACCTGTACATTCTCTGATAGTAACAGACTCACCTGTACATTCTCTGATAGTAACAGACTCACCTGTACATTCTCTGATAGTAACAGACTCACCTGTACATTCTCTGATAGTAACAGACTCACCTGTACATTCTCTGATTCTAACAGACTCACCTGTACATTCTCTGATTCCAACAGACTCACCTGTACATTCTCTGTTTCCAACAGACTCACCTGTACATTCTCTGTTTCCAACAGACTCATCTGTACATTCTCTGATTCCAACAGACTCACCTGTACATTCTCTGATAGTAACAGACTCACCTGTACATTCTCTGATTCCAACAGACTCACCTGTACATTATCTGATTCCAACAGACTCACCTGTACATTCTCTGATTCCAACAGACTCACCTGTACATTCTCTGTTTCCAACAGACTCACCTGTACATTCTCTGTTTCCAACAGACTCATCTGTACATTCTCTGATTCCAACAGACTCACCTGTACATTCTCTGATAGTAACAGACTCACCTGTACATTCTCTGTTTCCAACAGACTCACCTGTACATTCTCTGATAGTAACAGACTCACCTGTACATTCTCTGTTTCCAACAGACTCACCTGTACATTCTCTGATAGTAACAGACTCACCTGTACATTCTCTGATAGTAACAGACTCACCTGTATATTCTCTGATAGTAACAGACTCACCTGTACATTCTC
The DNA here is from genome assembly GCF_036934945.1 of Oncorhynchus masou masou. Lineage (NCBI taxonomy): Eukaryota > Metazoa > Chordata > Actinopteri > Salmoniformes > Salmonidae > Oncorhynchus > Oncorhynchus masou. The sequence continues at coordinate 11,480 of NW_027008961.1, forward strand.
TGATTCCAGCAGACTCACCTGTACATTCTCTGATTCTAACAGACTCACCTGTACATTCTCTGATTCCAACAGACTCACCTGTACATTCTCTGTTTCCAACAGACTCATCTGTACATTCTCTGATTCCAACAGACTCACCTGTACATTCTCTGATAGTAACAGACTCACCTGTACATTCTCTGATTCCAACAGACTCACCTGTACATTCTCTGTTTCCAACAGACTCACCTGTACATTCTCTGTTTCCAACAGACTCATCTGTACATTCTCTGATTCTAACAGACTCACCTGTACATTCTCTGTTTCCAACAGACTCACCTGTACATTCTCTGATTCCAACAGACTCACCTGTACATTCTCTGATTCCCACAGACTCACCTGTACATTCTCTGTTTCCAACAGACTCACCTGTACATTCTCTGATTCCAACAGACTCACCTGTACATTCTCTGATTCCAACAGACTCACCTGTACATTCTCTGTTTCCAAAAGACTCACCTGTACATTATCTGATTCCAACAGACTCACCTGTACATTCTCTGATTCCAACAGACTCACCTGTACATTCTCTGATTCCAACAGACTCACCTGTACATTCTCTGATTCCAACAGACTCACCTGTACATTCTCTGTTTCCAACAAACTCACCTGTACATTCTCTGATTCCAACAGACTCACCTGTCCATTCTCTGATTCCAACAGACTCACCTGTCCATTCTCTGATTCCAACAGACTCACCTGTACATTCTCTGATTCCAACAGACTCACCTGTACATTCTCTGATTCCAACACTCACCTGTACATTCTCTGTTTCCAACAGACTCACCTGTACATTCTCTGATTCCAACAGACTCACCTGTACATTCTCTGATTCCAACAGACTCACCTGTACATTCTCTGTTTCCAACAAACTCACCTGTACATTCTCTGATTCCAACAGACTCACCTGTCCATTCTCTGATTCCAACAGACTCACCTGTCCATTCTCTGATTCCAACAGACTCACCTGTACATTCTCTGATTCCAACAGACTCACCTGTACATTCTCTGTTTCCAACAAACTCACCTGTACATTCTCTGATTCCAACAGACTCACCTGTACATTCTCTGTTTCCAACAGACTCACCTGTACATTCTCTAATTCTAACAGACTCACCTGTACATTCTCTGTTTCCAACAGACTCACCTGTACATTCTCTGTTTCCAACAGACTCACCTGTACATTCTCTGATTCCAACAGACTCACCTGTACATTCTCTGTTTCCAACAGACTCACCTGTACATTCTCTGATGTGTCTCTTGTGTCAGAGGTGGATTTGGAGGCCTTCTTCCTGGTTTACACATTAATTAATACATTTATTATTGAACGAATCAATGAACAAAGTAAGTTAATAAAAAAGAGTTGGAATGAAATAATCTTTAACATAATCTCTCACCTGAACCACATGAGTCCAGAGAGACAGAGGATGAGAACCAGAACCACTGTGATTCCTCCAGCTGCAGTCAGGACTGAGGTTGGTTTCACTATAATAAAATAGGGATGATATGGGAACAATATTTGTTAACTGATCTAATCTGAATGTATATATAATTATAACACAAAGTATGATAAGCCAAAGTACAACTATTAATATTAGCTTGAAACATAATTTTGTGTAGAAATATATAAGCTGAAACTTCACCTGGTATCATCAGAGCTGTAGAGTTCCTAGATCCTCTTCTATTCCAGGCCTCACAGTGGTAATGTCCACTGTCCACTGACTTGAAGTTACTGATGTTGTACATCTGTCCACATCCATTTAGAAAAGTCTCATTTTGAAAGTACCAGGTGTATTTGTCCACAGGTGGGTTGGCATCACTGCTGCAGGTCAGAGTCACTGAACTGCCCTCCACTATTTCACCAGAGGGACTGACTGACACTGAGGGGTTCTTTGGGCCATCTGGTGGACGATATTTAACAACAGTGTTTTAAATAGTGTTTTACTTGTTATTGAAATATGAATTTAAATGTGATTCTCTGATTAAAGATGAGGTGAACTTACACTGAACGTCCACAAACACAGAAGAAGAGTTGAGTCGTCCATATTTATTCTCAGCCTCACAGTAATATTCTCCTCTGTCCTCAGAGCTGATGTTAGTGATGCTGTAACTCTGTCCTGATGCTTTTGGTGAGGTTACGTTCTTCTTGTACCAGGTGTATTTGTCCACAGGTGGGTTGGCATCACTGCTGCAGGTCAGAGTCACTGAACTGCCCTCCACTATTTCACCAGAGGGACTGACTGACACTGAGGGGTTCTTTGGTTTATCTGATGTAAAGGAGAATTTGTCAGAGGGATATGACTAGTATATTTACCACAGTAGTATATTTACCACAGTAGTATATTTACCACAGTAGTATATTTACCACAGTAGTATATTTACCACAGTAGTATATTTACCACAGTAGTATATTTACCACAGTAGTATATTTACCACAGTAGTATATTTACCACAGTAGTATATTTAACACAGTAGTATATTTACCACAGTAGTATATTTACCACAGTAGTATATTTAACACAGTAGTATATTTACCACAGTAGTATATTTACAAATGACATGTCATGTCAAAAATAAATTATCTGTTTAGTTAGAGAACTATCTAAAACTCTAACTTACACAAAATGTTAACAAATACTCATTTGGAGATGATATGCTTAAGGACTACTTCATTTAATTATAATTGTTTTGCTACCTTCTCATTGAAACACTGAGCAGTACTTTACTCACATTTCACATCCATGTTGATGGTCCCAGACCTGTCTGTCCCCATCTCATTCTGGGACTCACAGTAGTACTCTCCACTGTCAGATGACTGGATGTGACTGAAGACATGCTGTGGTCCTGTCATACTCTGATAGTCACCTCCATTCTTCTTGTACCAGGTGTAACTCTGGACAGGTGGGTTGGCATCACTGCTGCAGGTCAGAGTCACTGAACTGCCCTCCACTATTTCACCAGAGGGACTGACTGACACTGAGGTCTTTGGTTTATCTGATGTAAAATACCAAATGTTTTGTCAAAGTAATATTAATGAGTAAAAAAAATATATTTTTGTTCTGTAATGATTGATAAAGTAAGAGGTCTCTTTTGCCTGAATACATGATACTTGCTAAGTAGAATACTGTACTATTGTGCTGTACTCACACACTGCAGGAGAGCTGAGACGGCCTTTTACAGCACAGAAGTAGCTGTCTGCATCCTCACTGCTGATGGAGTACATGGGGGAGGAGACACCTTGTACATTCTGTCCATTCTTGTACCAGATGTAGGTGGGGTTGTCAGTCAAAGTACAGGTGGTGCTACAGGTCAGTGTCTTCTGTCCTTCTGCAGCAGGAGTCACCTTCACCTGCAGACCTGAAACAATATGTATAAAACCACATACACCTCTGTGTTAACAGGATGGTTAATATATTTATCCTGTAATTCAATATGATTTACAGTTGTATCATACAGTGTAGTATTACCTGTGACAGACAGAGTTGTTCCTGGGAAACTATGACCCCATTCAATGTTGTCTGTTTTAAAAGTGAAGCGATACTCAGCTGAGTCGTCCTCTCTCAGATCTGAGATTCTCAGGGTGGAGGGACCTTCGTTTCTCCGTGTCTCTTTGTCAGGGTACTTCACACGACCTGCATATCCTGGGTCTCTGGTTAGGTCCTCAGGGGTCGACTTGTCCCTCCACCTGTCACTCTGTTTAGGACTAAACCAGACTGATGTGGTGGAATAATAACCAACAGTACAGGATATGTCCACTGTTGACCCCTTCAAGACACAGATTCTCCTCTTGGTGTAAGTCACTCTGTAGCATCTCTGACCCTGAACACCTGAAACACAGTGACATATCAAGAGGTCAACTGGATTATATTCTCAGTTCTAGAAATCTAGAAATGCTAACAGTTCTCAAATGACAAAGTGAAACCAACACACACACAGGTTGTACAGTATTGTTAATTAAAGAAACACTCACACACTGCAGGAGAGTGGAGAGCCTTGTGGCCTTTTACAGCACAGGAGTAGCTGTCTCCATAGTTACTGGAGACTGAGTCTTTGTACTGGGGGGAGGTGCTCTCATCTAGACGTTGTCCGTTCTTATACCAGATGTAGGTGGGGTTGGGGTTACTCAGAGTACAGGTGGTGATACAGGTAATTGTCACCCTATTTTGCCAGCTTGAATAAGTCACCTTCACCTGCAGAGCTGGAGTAGATCACAGCATTAAACCCTGCATCACCTGTTCTATAGTTTAATCACATGATGCAAGACATTCTCAAACTCATTTCATTCTGAAATCTGTTTCATATATACAAATCCAATTTCTAGACCTAAATGGACAGTAGATATTAATTGAACAGACTAGCAGCATAAAGCATATTACTGTACCTGTTACAGACAGAGTGACTCCAGGATCTCCATAAAATTTCCCTCTGGTCTGATCTGTTATAAATCTGAACCAATACGTAGCTGAGTCTCTCTCTCTCAGGTCTGTGATTTTCAGGGTACAGTCTTTCTTCTTATCTCCATGATACTCCAGACGACCTGCATACTCTGGGTCCTGACCTAGATCTTCAGGTTCTACACCAGTCCCCCATTTAGTGAACCAGAGTGTTGTTGTGACTTTACCTCTGGGATATGTGTAAGAGCAGGACATCTCCACTGTTGACCCCTTCAAGGTACAGATACTCTGAGTGGTGTATGTAACACTCCAGCCATCCTGACCCAGTACCACTGAAACACACAGTCACAACACAACACAACATTTATTAAATAAAAATTATTCCAAAATGGCTTTCACTAACAAGATGGTTTGTCCACACTTTATTGCCATAGTTACTGAGTTGGGTGTGAATGGGAACAACAGATACGCATCGCTCAATGAGTGAAAGAAAACTATGTAAAATTACGCCAAACAGACCAGCAGAATAACATTAACATTGTAGAAATGTCTGTCAATTGAAAAACAGGGCAACTGAAACAGTTCTTTGTGCCGTCTGGATAACATCGTGAAGGTTAGTCTTCTCATTATGAATTGGTGTCAGTATTGTATTGGATGCATTGGATGATTTTGACAGACTTTAAAAGTGTATCAGTCACACTCACACACTGCAGGAGAATTGATGCCTTTTACAGCACAGTAGAAGCTGTCTTCAGTTTGAAAGTAGAAAGTGTATGAGGGGGAGGAGTCCTCTTGTACAATCTTACTGTTCCTGTACCAGGTGTAGGTGGGGTTGGGGTTGTCAGTCAGAGTACAGGTGGTGATACAGGTAAGTGTCACCTGACCACCTTGAGTGGTCACCTTCACCTGCAGGTCTGGAGTAGATAACATTAAACCCCATCAATGTTCTGTTGTTCATTCAAATGAGGTAGGAGACATTCTCAAATCATCAATTCAGACATTCCTATTAAAAATCATATTTATATTATTTCAATACAGATCAAGACAATTTCCCAGAAGCAATTAAACACATTAGGATTATACACAATGTCACTGTACCTGTAACAGACAAAGTGACTCCAGGGCTCCCAAAATATTTCCCTCTGGTCTGATTTGTTATAAATCTGAATTTGTACGTAGCTGAGTCTCTCTCTCTCAGGTCTGTGATTGTCAGGGTGTGTCCATTCATCTTATCACTACGGTACATCACACGACCTTTGTAGTCTGGGTCATCTAACAGACTGACATAATTTTCCACATCATACATTTCAGTGAACCACAAGGTTGTTGTGACTGTACCACTGGGATATGTGTAAGAGCAGGACATCTCCACTGTTGACCCCTTCAAGGTACAGATACTCTGAGTGGTGTATGTAACACTCCAGATATCCTGACCCAGTACCACTGAAACACAGTTAGACATCACAAGGACGTTACATTAAGTTCAAGGTCTTGTGACTCACACTAACACTTTGTTCCATAGTTGCTGAGTTGAGTGTGAATGGAAACCACAGATAAGCTTCACTCAGTGAGGTGTGAAAGATAACTGTTTAAAGTGAAGTGGGGACGCCAAATGTGTTGACAGTAGAACATAAAAATGGTTATGCTTTTAGAAATATCTGTAGATCGATAAACAAGGCAACTTAAAGATAAGAATGAGACCATACCTGTCACAGACCAGAGAAAGACCACCAACACACTTCCTGCTGTTCTCAAGGACATTGTTGCATCTCCCACCCTGCAGTCTTAGAAACATAAACAACAACTCACTCTATAGCTGGTGAATAACTCCACCTGATACATTGAAGTAGAAACTGTAAATGGGGTACAGGGCCTCATTACTGAAAATGAACCAGGCTCATATTGTGTTGTGTTGTGTTGTGCTACATGGTTGTCTATGTGATTACTGTCTGTCTGTAAGTCTACTGCACTTTGTATGTATGTAATGTGTGTGATGTGTTGCATGTCTGTCTACGTCTGTCTACTTAAGATAATATGTTGTATGATGCAAAAATAAACTCCTAATATATACAATAGTCATTATCATCATCATCATCGTCACTATAATCAACATCAACATCATTAACATCAAGTTCATCAATCAAAACCCCAAATACAGGAGGATAAATGTTCAATCCTCTACGGTCCATCAAGTTGTACAGCAGCCTAAAGACTGACCACCAGGTTCAATATAGCTTCTACCCTAAAGCTGTGAGTCTAAACAGCAAGTGACTCGCACACGCACACACACACACACACACCATCTGTAGGGAAGCCCATAACTCCCATGGAGTCTGTATTAAAGTCTAGAGAGCTGGTTGTTATCATATAAAATCAAATGTATTTATACAGCCCTTCTTACAACAGCTGATATCTCAACGTGCTGAACAGAAACCCAGCCTAAAACCCTAAACAGCAAGCAATGCAGATGTAGAAGCACAGTGGCTAGGAAAAACTCCCTAGAAAGGCCAAAACCTAGGAAGAAACCTAAAGAGGAACCAGGCTATGTGGGGTGGCCAGTCCTCTTCTGGCTGTGCCGGGTGGAGATTATAACAGAACATGGCCAAGATGTTCAAATGTTCATAGATGACCAGCATGGTAAAATAATAATAATCACAGGCAGAACAGTTGAAACTGGAGCAGCAGCATTGGATGTAGAATATATGTAGAAAAGTTAAAACACACATCCTACACAGTATAGATGTCAACCCTCCTCCCTATCAGTCTGGTCCTAAAGGGCCCTCAGATAAACCCACTGCGTAACACACAACCACACCGGGGGAGACACTTTATGAATACTGGCCCTGATATAACAACCAAAACACAGCTCAAAACACAGCATGAAGTAAAATGATACAATAACCTCAAGAATATGACTAATGACTGAAAACACATAACCAATAACTATATTTCAAGATATAGTCAAGAGTAGTTACAGAGTGAAGTGAAGAGGAGAGGTCTTGTACAGTGAGTCAACTGTCTGGTAGTGAGTGAAAACAAGAAGTAAGTGTTGAAACCTTATAAAAGCAGTCAGAACACAAGTAGTGGATGCAGAACTGTCCTTCCTGTTTATTAAAGACATTAACATCCACGACAACCAGACCAACACGCCAGAAAAGGGCTGTTACTGTAATAGAACAGAAATTGTGTAAAAGACAAGTCTGGGCAGATATTTATTTTATTTAAAAAATGTGTCAATTTTCACTGTGGTCTTTTATACTACATACAGAACCATGTAAACAATGTGTTGACTATACTATTTATAACGTTAACATTTTAATGACCTACCTTGAACCTTCTGAGTTCTGCATATACAGGTCAAAGTTCCATGATGTTATTCAATTAGAACCCATTCCATTTTAACACCCATGACCATCACTCCTCATCAGCTGCATCAAAGTGGTACTGAAGGTTCAGTGATCTAGACTAGAGCTCCACCTACTGGCATCTCAACATTACTGCAGCCTCCAGTCCTCATGATGTCCTCATTCATTTGGGAAGTAATGGGAATAAATTGAATGATGTTCCTGTCATTCCAGCCATTAAAATGATCCCATCCACCTATATACCAGCCTCCTCTGTTGTACAGTGCTGGTAGAAGCTGTATCTAGGAGAGGCATGATTGAACATCACCGTAGCCCGCTGTACTGACTGTGTGGTCTATTGTAGTCTGCTGTCCATAAATATTGCCATTTAGTTATCAAAAGCAATGTACAGTCTTTGTGCATATATTTTACCTATGGGTGGTCCCAGGAACGAAACCCATAACGTTGCAGGTGCCATGTTCTACCAACTGAGCTACAGAGGAACATATTCTGAATAGTGTAATGTGCATATATAGATTTCTGATATGATTCAGGAGGCCTGTCAGAGGACAGACAGGAAAGGAGAACAGGGAAGTGATACTGAGTGTGTGCATCTAAACCAACAAAACCACAACCCACCATCACTGTCTCATGTTTATACTACTCCTAAACACAACCCACCATCACTGTCTCGTGTTTATACTACTCCTAAACACAACCCACCGTCACTGTGTCTCATGTTTATACTACTCCTAAACACAACCCACCATCACTGTCTCGTGTTTATACTACTCCTAAACACAACCCACCGTCACTGTGTCTCATGTTAATACTACTCCTAAACACAACCCACCATCACTGTCTCATGTTAATACTACTCCTAAACACAACCCACCATCACTGTCTCATGTTAATACTACTCCTATACACAACCCACCATCACTGTGTCTCATGTTAATACTACTCCAAAACACAACCCACCATCACTGTCTCATGTTAATACTACTCCTATACACAACCCACCATCACTGTGTCTCATGTTAATACTACTCCAAAACACAACCCACCATCACTGTGTCTCATGTTAATACTACTCCTAAAGCTCTTACGAAGCATCCACTCAATCACTCTTAATCTTACTGTCACTCTTACTTGAGGCCATTTTCAAAATGTCTCCACAGCAATTGTTTTGCTCTCAGTGCTCTTAAAACAGCAGGCACACGTCTTGTGAAACCACATGAACAATGTACATCCCATCGTTTGTAGCACACAGCGTCGCTCAGTATTTGTCAAGGGTGGCAATCATTTTGGAGACTGTATATCTAACAATCAGATTAATATGTAAAAATACATTTACACACACACACATGGACAGAAACATCACATCACACACGTTTTCCTCACCCTGTTATACTATGACAGTGAACACGACCCTATAGAATTGAGATCCGTCCCCCTTTCGGCAGAAATGCATCTGGGTATTACTGGCAAACTCTACTAATCATGCTTTAAACATGCCACTGAATAAACTGAACTAAACTAAACACATGAAAACACAGTCCAGGGTCAGTATTCACAATGTGTATCAGAGTAGGAGAGCTGATCTGGGATCAGTTTAGCCTTTTAGATCATAATTATATGGACCGTCTGAGACACTTTATGAATACAGGCCCTGATGTAACAACCAAAACACAGTTCAATATAAACCAACAAGTACAAAGATACAGGCAGTCATGTGATGTTTGGCTAAAAACAGCAAAAATAAAACTATATTTCAAGATATCATCAAGTGTACTTACAGAGTGAAGTGAAGAGGAGAGGTCTTGAACAGTTAGTCAACTTACTGTCACTGAATGGAAACAAGAAGTAGTCTACTGTAAGTGTTAGTAGAAGCAGGCGTAGCCTATGTGTGAGTTCTGTGGTTGACACATTTTAAAGTAGCCTAGTCAGGGCATTAACATGCAGGAACAGCATGTCACATAAGGTGATGTTACTGTATCTAAATAGAAAATGGTCTAAAGTCAGAATACTGTAGTTACATTTCTTTATTTGAGGAGTGGACCTACATGTTTTACAAGAGACAAAATGTGACCCATTCCCATCACTCCTCATCAGCTGATACTGAAGGTTCCAGAACAGATGAAAGGGGAGTATCTTTGGTTCCAGTGTTCTAGACTAGAGCTCTCCCTACTGACATCTCTACATTACTGCAGCTTCCAGGCCTCATATGTCCCTTCTTGTCCGATGAAAATATACAAAATAGAAGGTAAAATAACATGACGCTGCTGTTATTCAGTGATAAACAAGCATTTTTGTGCATCACACAGCTACTCTGAATGTACTGGATTGTGAACAATATGATGTGTTGCCGCTGAATTACATCAAGACCCCATAGTTAGCTAGTGAGCTAGTTAGTTAGCTAGTGAGCTAGTTAGTTAACTAGTGAGCTAGTGAGCTAGTTAGTTAGCTAGTGAGCTTGTTAGCTAACATTTAGCTTTCAACATTAGCTAGCTAGAAACAACAGACAACAGTGAGATGTCATTATGCCAAGGCCAAGGCAAGCTGCTCTGAGTTTCCACTGTGTTCTTGTGTGAAAGAGATGTCTTCAGCTCACTGATCTTCAGAACAACAGACCCAAAGGGAACCCTGACATGCATATACAGTGCCTTGCGAAAGTATTCGGCCCCCTTGAACTTTGCGACCTTTTGCCACATTTCAGGCTTCAAACATAAAGATATCAAACTGTATTTTTTTGTGAAGAATCAACAACAATTGGGACACAATCATGAATTTGAACGACATTTATTTGATATTTCGAACTTTTTTAACATTTCAAAAACTGAAAAATTGGGCTTCCAAAATTATTCAGCCCCTTTACTTTCAGTGCAGAAAACTCTCTCCAGAAGTTCAGTGAGGATCTCTGAATGATCCAATGTTGACCTAAATGACTAATGATGATAAATACAATCCACCTGTGTGTAATCAAGTCTCTGTATAAATGCACCTGCACTGTGATAGTCTCAGAGGTCCGTTAAAAGCGCAGAGAGCATCATGAAGAACAAGGAACACACCAGGCAGGTCCGAGATACTGTTGTGAAGAGGTTTAAAGCCGGATTTGGATACAAAAAGATTTCCCAAGCTTTAAACATCCCAAGGAGCACGGTGCAAGCGATAATATTGAAATGGAAGGAGTATCAGACCACTGCAAATCTACCAAGACCTGGCCGTCCCTCTAAACTTTCAGTTCATACAAGGAGAAGACTGATCAGAGATGCAGCCGAGAGGCCCATGATCACTCTGGATGAACTGCAGAGATCTACAGCTGAGGTGGGAGACTCTGTCCATAGGACAACAATCAGTCGTATATTGCACAAATCTGGCCTTTATGGAAGAGTGGCAAGAAGAAAGCCATTTCTTAAAGATATCCATAAAAAGTGTTGTTTAAAGTTTGCCACAAGCCACCTGGGAGACACACCAAACATGTGGAAGAAGGTGCTCTGGTCAGATGAAACCAAAATTGAACTTTTTGGCAACAATGCAAAACGTTATGTTTGGCGTAAAAGCAACACAGCTCATAACCCTGAACACACCATCCCCACTGTCAAACATGGTGGTGGCAGCATCATGGTTTGGGCCTGCTTTTCTGCAGCAGGGACAGGGAAGATGGTTAAAATTGATGGGAAGATGGATGGAGCCAAATACAGGACCATTCTGGAAGAAAACCTGATGGAGTCTGCAAAAGACCTGAGACTGGGACGGAGATTTGTCTTCCAACAAGACAATGATCCAAAACATAAAGCAAAATCTACAATGGAATGGTTCAAAAATAAACATATCCAGGTGTTAGAATGGCCAAGTCAAAGTCCAGACCTGAATCCAATCGAGAATCTGTGGAAAGAACTGAAAACTGCTGTTCACAAATGCTCTCCATCCAACCTCACTGAGCTCGAGCTGTTTTGCAAGGAGGAATGGGAAAAAGTTTCAGTCTCTCGATGTGCAAAACTGATAGAGACATACCCCAAGCGACTTACAGCTGTAATCACAGCAAAAGGTGGCGCTACAAAGTTTTTACTTAAGGGGGCTGAATAATTTTGCACGCCCAATTTTTCAGTTTTTGATTTGTTAAAAAAGTTTGAAATATCCAATAAATGTCGTTCCACTTCATGATTGTGTCCCACTTGTTGTTGATTCTTCACAAAAAAATACAGTTTTATATCTTTATGTTTGAAGCCTGAAATGTGGCAAAAGGTCGCAAAGTTCAAGGGGGCCGAATACTTTCGCAAGGCACTGTAGCTAAGTCTATCTGTCTAGGATTATTGTGTCCCATTGTGTCTGTATGATGCGTGTTCTTTTTAAATGACAATGAATAATCTTTCATGTAATTGTCTATTGCTGCTTCATTATTGTTATTTTATTATCTGATCTGTTAAAATAATTTTAAAAAATGATTTACTTGCATAAAAACAACTGCAATGTTAGTTAAGAGCTTGTCATTAACCGTTTCACAGTAAGGTCTACTACACCTGTTGTATTCGGTGCATTTGACTATTACAATTTGATTTGATTTGTGTGTGTAGGTGCTGGTCAATGCTCCCTCTGACACTGGGTTTCTGAACCTCTAAAAGTCAAAGCCGTTTGCAGGGGGGGGGGTTCTACTAGCTGACAAATGGAATTGATTTAAGGTGGTCATTCCATGGATCATTTAGATATTTGATTTAGATTTATAGTACCCCTTTAGGTAAACAAGGAGAATGACTAATGTTTGTGAGAGCAGGCAGATGACTGCAATATAGTCTGCCTGGAACATGCCCCATATTCAACTGTAATTCAATTCAAAATAACATTAATGTTTCCCATGTAGGGGCAATTACTAGGCACCCTATAGCATCAGGCTGGCACTGAGTCTCAAATTGACATCACAAGGGGTCACATGTCCAGTCACATGACCATATATACATACACAGCAAAACACATGATAACAACAGATGTCAGCCCCCTTAGTGTCTACAACATGGTCATCATAGAGGAGGTTCACTGGGCAGAGATCCCTTCAAGTTCTAATGATGATGTCATTTCCATGTTTCACAGCTCCGGCCGAGGGAGAGGGGGAAGGAAATCAGAGGTGCACTCCTCTTCACTTTGATTGACACTTCACACACTCATTATATATGTCCAGTGTTCTGTCTGGGATCTGTGGTCTGTGCCAGAGGACTACAAACGGGGTGACACCCCCCCCCATCCACCATCCCCCCCAAACCTCCTGTTCCCTTTTAAAGTAGGGACACAGTCCCTCATCCTCATCATTCTCCTCCCTCTCTCATATCCAGTCCCTGCGTGGTGGTCAGGGTTGTCATGGTGGACAGGGTTTCCTGTCTCTTCCTCTCTGGTCAGGCTTGTGTTTGAAGCGACACCTGTCACCATAGAAACAGCCGGTGGTCCTCCAGAAGAAACACTCGTCACCATTGATGGGAGCCGTCCTCCTGGTCCTGGGAGAGAGAGAGACAAACAGCATGAAAACACAAACACCTGCACCTGAGCTCCTGCTTCCTCCTTCCATCACTTTGTACATTTCAAAAGTGTATATGAGTTGATTGGTAACACTTTAGAATAACTCATAATGATGTGTTGAATGACAGACAGATGTCTTTACCCTGTGGAGGCGTACTGGGAGGCTGAGGAGGTGTTGAGGCCTATAGGGTTGGTCCTCTGAGGAGAGGGAGGGGTTCTCTGGACTCAGCGGTCTGGGTACCTGATCACCAGCCTGGTGCTCTCCAGCTCCACCCTTTGGACAGCAGGACAAACAACAGGAACAGCCAAAATACTTAGAATGGAACCAATAGCATAGTCCCAAAAGTACAATGAACCAAAAGCATTATCCCAAAAGTCCAATGAAACCATTATTTGTAAAAACAGAGTCTATTCAAATTACAATCTTTGCAGCTAAACTACATTGTAGCTAATCTTCAAAATAAATCAATGTTAGATGTACAGTATGTATTTCTATATTGTTGTAGTATTTTGGGTAAATCATAAATCAAGCCCCTCTATAGTCAATGGCTATGTCACCTTGGAGTGGGGTCTGGTAGTGCAGCCTGTCTATACTATGTCCCTGTGGTGGGGTCTGGTAGTGCAGCCTGTCTATACTATGTCCCTGTGGTGGGGTCTGGTAGTGCAGCCTGTCTATACTATATCCCTGTGGTGGGATCTGGTAGTGCAGCCGGTCTTTACTATGTCCCTGTGGTGGGGTCTGGTAGTGCAGCATGTCTATACTATGTCCCTGTGGTGGGGTCTGGTAGTGCAGCCTGTCTATACTATATCCCTGTGGTGGGATATGGTAATGCAGCCTGTCTATACTATGTCCCTGTGGTGGGGTCTGGTAGTGCAGCATGTCTATACTATGTCCCTGTGGTGGGGTCTGGTAGTGCAGCCTGTCTATACTATATCCCTGTGGTGGGATCTGGTAGTGCAGCCTGTCTTTACTATGTCCCTGTGGTGGGGTCTGGTAGTGCAGCATGTCTATACTATGTCCCTGTGGTGGGGTTTGGTAGTGCAGCCTGTCTATACTATGTCCCTGTGGTGGGATCTGGTAGTGCAGCCTGTCTATACTATGTCCCTGTGGTGGGATCTGGTAGTGCAGCATGTCTATACTATGTCCCTGTGGTGGGGTTTGGTAGTGCAGCCTTGTTATGCAGCCTGTAAAATTGTTCTGTCATCCTGTATTAGTTATGTTAACTGTGAGGGCTATTTAACTGACAGAATAGTTACAGTAGACCACTTATTGGCCAGCTCATACTCCTCTAGATCACTTATTGGCCAGCTCATACTCCTCTAGATCACTTATTGGCCAGCTCATCCTCCTCAAGAGTATGACATCATCTTCTATTAGGAAATAGCAAGCATTTTTGAAACAGTCTGTTTGAGGTGAGTTTTAAAAAATAGTTTCGCCGCAAATACGAGCTTTGTATGAGTCAACAAAATTATTTTGGTATGAGTGTATTGTCAGTAAACAGAATATTAATAGAATATTACATTTTAAAAGTGAGAGTTTCACTGGACAGTTACTTTAAGAACCTGCCATTGTACTGTTAAAAACTTATCTCCAACTGCTTCTTATCTGTTATGCTATTTGTCCCTTCCAACTACCAACTATGCTAGCTAGCTCGTTACCATCTACAGAATACATTACATTTACATTTAAGTCATTTGGCAGACGCTCTTATCCAGAGCGACTTACAAATTGGTGAATTCACCTTATGACATCCAGTGGAACAGCCACTTTACAATAGTGCATCTAAATCATTTAAGGGGGGGTGAGAAGGATTACTTTATCCTATCCTAGGTATTCCTTAAAGAGGTGGGGTTTCAGGTGTCTCCGGAAGGTGGTGATTGACTCCGCTGTCCTGGCGTCGTGAGGGAGTTTGTTCCACCATTGGGGGGCCAGAGCAGCGAACAGTTTTGACTGGGCTGAGCGGGAACTGTACTTCCTCAGTGGTAGGGAGGCGAGCAGGCCAGAGGTGGATGAACGCAGTGCCCTTGCTTGGGTGTAGGGCCTGATCAGAGCCTGGAGGTACTGCGGTGCCGTTCCCCTCACAGCTCCGTAGGCAAGCACCATGGTCTTGTAGCGGATGCGAGCTTCAACTGGAAGCCAGTGGAGAGAGCGGAGGAGCGGGGTGACGTGAGAGAACTTGGGAAGGTTGAACACCAGACGGGCTGCGGCATTCTGGATGAGTTGTAGGGGTTTAATGGCACAGGCAGGGAGCCCAGCCAACAGCGAGTTGCAGTAATCCAGACGGGAGATGACAAGTGCCTGGATTAGGACCTGCGCCGCTTCCTGTGTGAGGCAGGGTCGTACTCTGCGGATGTTGTAGAGCATGAACCTACAGGAATGGGCCACCGCCTTGATGTTAGTTGAGAACGACAGGGTGTTGTCCAGGATCACGCCAAGGTTCTTAGCGCTCTGGGAGGAGGACACAATGGAGTTGTCAACCGTGATGGCGAGATCATGGAACGGGCAGTCCTTCCCCGGGAGGAAGAGCAGCTCCGTCTTGCCGAGGTTCAGCTTGAGGTGGTGATCCGTCATCCACACTGATATGTCTGCCAGACATGCAGAGATGCGATTCGCCACCTGGTCATCAGAAGGGGGAAAGGAGAAGATTAATTGTGTGTCATCTGCATAGCAATGATAGGAGAGACCATGTGAGGTTATGACAGAGCCAAGTGACTTGGTGTATAGCGAGAATAGGAGAGGGCCTAGAACAGAGCCCTGGGGGACACCAGTGGTGAGAGCGCGTGGCGAGGAGACAGATTCTCGCCACGCCACCTGGTAGGAGCGACCTGTCAGGTAGGACGCAATCCAAGCGTGGGCCGCGCCGGAGATGCCCAACTCGGAGAGGGTGGAGAGGAGGATCTGATAGATCACAGTATCGAAGGCAGCCGATAGGTCTAGAAGGATGAGAGCAGAGGAGAGAGAGTTAGCTTTAGCAGTGCGGAGCGCCTCCGTGATACAGAGAAGAGCAGTCTCAGTTGAATGACTAGTCTTGAAACCTGACTGATTTGGATCAAGAAGGTCATTCTGAGAGAGATAGCGGGAGAGCTGGCCAAGGACTGCACGTTCAAGAGTTTTGGAGAGAAAAGAAAGAAGGGATACTGGTCTGTAGTTGTTGACATCGGAGGGATCGAGTGTAGGTTTTTTCAGAAGGGGTGCAACTCTCGCTCTCTTGAAGACGGAAGGGACGTAGCCAGCGGTCAGGGATGAGTTGATGAGCGAGGTGAGGTAAGGGAGAAGGTCTCCGGAAATGGTCTGGAGAAGAGAGGAGGGGATAGGGTCAAGCGGGCAGGTTGTTGGGCGGCCGGCCGTCACAAGAAGCGAGATTTCATCTGGAGAGAGAGGGGAGAAAGAGGTCAGAGCACAGGGTAGGGCAGTGTGAGCAGAACCAGCGGTGTCGTTTGACTTAGCAAACGAGGATCGGATGTCGTCGACCTTCTTTTCAAAATGGTTGACGAAGTCATCTGCAGAGAGGGAGGAGGGGGGGGATGGGGAGGAGGATTCAGGAGGGAGGAGAAGGTGGCAAAGAGCTTCCTAGGGTTAGAGGCAGATGCTTGGAATTTAGAGTGGTAGAAAGTGGCTTTAGCAGCAGAGACAGAGGAGGAAAATGTAGAGAGGTGGGAGTGAAAGGATGCCAGGTCCGCAGGGAGGCGAGTTTTCCTCCATTTCCGCTCGGCTGCCCGGAGCCCTGTTCTGTGAGCTCGCAATGAGTTGTCGAGCCACGGAGCGGGAGGGGAGGACCGAGCCGGCCTGGAGGATAGGGGACATAGAGAGTCAAAGGATGCAGAAAGGGAAGAGAGGAGGGTTGAGGAGGCAGAATCAGGAGATAGGTTGGAGAAGGTTTGAGCAGAGGGAAGAGATGATAGGATGGAAGAGGAGAGAGTAGCGGGGGAGAGAGAGCGAAGGTTGGGACGGCGCGGTACCATCCGAGTAGGGGCAGTGTGGGAAGTGTTGGATGAGAGCGAGAGGGAAAAGGATACAAGGTAGTGGTCGGAGACTTGGAGGGGAGTTGCAATGAGGTTAGTGGAAGAACAGCATCTAGTAAAGATGAGGTCGAGCGAATTGCCTGCCTTGTGAGTAGGGGGGGAAGGTGAGAGGGTGAGGTCAAAAGAGGAGAGGAGTGGAAAGAAGGAGGCAGAGAGGAATGAGTCAAAGGTAGACGTGGGGAGGTTAAAGTCGCCCAGGACTGTGAGAGGTGAGCCGTCCTCAGGAAAGGAGCTTATCAAGGCATCAAGCTCATTGATGAACTCTCCGAGGGAACCTGGAGGGCGATAAATGATAAGGATGTTAAGCTTGAAAGGGCTGGTAACTGTGACAGCATGGAATTCAAAGGAGGCGATAGACAGATGGGTAAGGGGAGAAAGAGAGAATGACCACTTGGGAGAGATGAGGATCCCGGTGCCACCACCCCGCTGACCAGAAGCTCTCGGGGTGTGCGAGAACACGTGGGCGGACGAAGAGAGAGCAGTAGGAGTAGCAGTGTTATCTGTGGTGATCCATGTTTCCGTCAGTGCCAAGAAGTCGAGGGACTGGAGGGAGGCATAGGCTGAGATGAACTCTGCCTTGTTGGCCGCAGATCGGCAGTTCCAGAGGCTACCGGAGACCTGGAACTCCACGTGGGTCGTGCGTGCTGGGACCACCAGATTAGGGTGGCCGCGGCCAGGCGGTGTGGAGCGTTTGTATGGTCTGTGCAGAGAGGAGAGAACAGGGATAGATAGACACATAGTTGACAGGCTACAGAAGAGGCTACGCTAATGCAAAGGAGATTGGAATGACAAGTGGACTACACGTCTCGAATGTTCAGAAAGTTAAGCTTACGTAGCAAGAATCTTATTGACTAAAATGATTGAAATGATACAGTACTGCTGGAGTAGGCTAGCTGGCAGTGGCTGCGTTGTTGACTTTGTAGGCTAGCTGGCAGTGGCTGCGTTGTTGACACTACACTAATCAAGTCGTTCCGTTGAGTGTAATAGTCCCTACAGTGCTGCTATTCGGGGGCTAGCTGGCTAGCTAGCAGTGTTGATTACGTTACGTTACGTTGAAAGAACGACAATTGCTGGCTAGCTAACCTAGAAAATCGCTCTAGACTACACAATTGTCTTTGATACACAGACGGCTATGTAGCTAGCTAGCTACGATCAAACAAATCAAACCGTTGTACTGTAATGAAGTGAAATGAAAATGTGATACTACCTGTGGAGCGAAGCGGAATGTTGACCGGGTTGTTGAAGTTCTATTCGGTAGACGTTGGCTAGCTGTTGGCTAGCTAGCTAGCAGTATCTCCTACGTTAAGGACGACAAATAGCTGGCTAGCTAACCTCGGTAAATTAAGATAATCACTCTAAGTCTACACACTCTAAACTACACAATTATCTTGGATACGAAGACAGCAAAGACAACTATGTAGCTAGCTAACACTACACTAATCAAGTCGTTCAGTTGAGTGTAATAGTTTCTACAGTGCTGGTATTTGGTAGACGGTGGACGTTAGCTAGCTGCTGGGCAGATAGCAGTGTAGACTACGTTAGGACGACGAAATACGATAATTACGCAATTATCTTTGATACAAAGACGGCTATGTAGCTAGCTAAGAAAAAATTGCTAAGATTAGACAAATCAAACCGTTGTACTATAATGAAATGTAATGAAAAGTTATACTACCTGCGGACCGAAGTGTAGATGCGACCGCTCGCTCCAACCCGGAAGTGCTGGAGACTTTACCATGCAATCTGTTGAGTTTTTGGAAATTAGTTATCAAGCTAGCTCGCTAGCTAGTTTTCTTACGTTGACTAGCTAGCTACCTAAGCTGGCAAATATCTATGCTGTAATGACTACTCTAAAGCTAGCTGGCCTCAATGGTCTAATCTTCCCTGAACCTTGTTCACAGGGTATCGGTACCTCGGTGGTATTATGTAAGACACACCTAGCATGTTAACCTTGGTTAGCTAGCTATATACTT
This sequence comes from Oncorhynchus masou masou, assembly GCF_036934945.1. Taxonomy (NCBI): domain Eukaryota; kingdom Metazoa; phylum Chordata; class Actinopteri; order Salmoniformes; family Salmonidae; genus Oncorhynchus; species Oncorhynchus masou. The sequence continues at coordinate 30,761 of NW_027008961.1, forward strand.
ATGTCAGCACACTATCAGTAACATTAGTTACTTCTGAATGTAGCTAAACACTAGCTAACTATGGCATGGTAGACGCCAGTCAGTGAGGTTGACCTTTACTGTATCTGATCTGTTAACCCAGATGGTAAACTTTTTGGGTGCAAGTGCTAACAACAACATAATTAGAGCAGGTAGGTAATTAGGGCCTATCTAATATCGGGACACCCACCGCATCAGTCCACGAGAGATTACAACCTTGTGATAGTTATTACTTAATCAAATGCAGCTGAGAAGAAACAAAACACTAAATGTGGGGCCCCGAGTGGTGCAGGGGTCTAAGTCACTGCATCTCAGTGCTAGAGGCACAGACCCTGTTTCGATTCCAGGCTGTACACAACCGGCAGTGTTTGGGAAATCCCATAGGGCGGGGCAGAATGTGTCGGGGTTGGGCCGGGGTAGGCCATCATTGTGAATAATAATTCATTCTTAACTGACTTGCCTAGTTAAATAAAGGTTTAATAAAGTAAAATAAAAATAAAATAAATGATTGAATTTAGTGAAAACTTTTTGAAACAAGCATCTCTGTAATTACAGATTGCAATTACCACCAGTTACATTTTGTTATTACAATGAACTGCAATGCTTGTTACAGTGTAATTACATTTCTACTGCCCTTCAGGATTTATTTCACTAATATATCCTCTATTAGGTTAGAGTTAGAGGAGATGGAAGTGAAGGCTGAAAGGCAGGTATCTTACATCACAGTCAGGACAGGAAGGGAGAAGGTATGACTGTCTTGTGGTAGTTGCAGACTGTCAACTTTAACATGGTTCTCAAAAGGGGGTCTGATCAAATAGGGAGGGGATGTTTAGTCTGCTTGTTGTAGGACAGTACTGTACAGTAGTGTACCCCAGACATGTGTGTGTTTAGGGAGGGGATGTTTAGTCTGCTTGTTGTAGGACAGTACTGTACAGTAGTGTACCCCAGCCATGTGTGTGTTTAGTTAGGGGATGTTTAGTCTGCTTGTTGTAGGACAGTACTGTACAGTAGTGTACCCCAGACATGTGTGTGTTTAGTTAGGGGATGTTTAGTCTGCTTGTTGTAGGACAGTACTGTACAGTAGTGTACCCCAGACATGTGTGTGTTTAGTTAGGGGATGTTTAGTCTGCTTGTTGTAGGACAGTACTGTACAGTAGTGTACCCCAGACATGTGTGTGTTTAGTTAGGGGATGTTTAGTCTGCTTGTTGTAGGACAGTACTGTACAGTAGTGTACCCCAGACATGTGTGTGTTTAGGGGGGATGTTTAGTCTGCTTGTTGTAGGACAGTACTGTACAGTAGTGTACCCCAGACATGTGTGTGTTTAGTTAGGGGATGTTAAGTCTGCTTGTTGTAGGACAGTACTGTACCCCAGACATGTGTGTGTTTAGTTAGGGGATGTTTAGTCTGCTTGTTGTAGGACAGTACTGTACAGTAGTGTACCCCAGACATGTGTGTGTTTAGTTAGGGGATGTTTAGTCTGCTTGTTGTAGGACATAACTGTACAGTAGTGTACCCCAGCCATGTGTGTGTTTAGTTAGGGGATGTTAAGTCTGCTTGTTGTAGGACAGTACTGTACAGTACTGTACCCCAGACATGTGTGTGTTTAGTTAGGGGATGTTTAGTCTGCTTGTTGTAGGACAGTACTGTACAGTAGTGTACCCCAGACATGTGTGTGTTTAGTTAGGGGATGTTTAGTCTGCTTGTTGTAGGACAGTACTGTACAGTAGTGTACCCCAGCCATGTGTGTGTTTAGGGAGGGGATGTTTAGTCTGCTTGTTGTAGGACAGTACTGTACAGTACTGTACCCCAGCCATGTGTGTGTTTAGTTAGGGGATGTTTAGTCTGCTTGTTGTAGGACAGTACTGTACAGTACTGTACCCCAGCCATGTGTGTGTTTAGGGGGGATGTTTAGTCTGCTTGTTGTAGGACAGAACTGTACAGTAGTGTACCCCAGCCATGTGTGTGTTTAGGGGGAGTCTGCTTGTTGGGACATGTTAAGTCTGCCATTGTTGTAGGACAGAACTGTACAGTACTGTACCCCAGCCATGTGTGTGTTTAGGGAGGGGATGTTTAGTCTGCTTGTTGTAGGACAGAACTGTACAGTACTGTACCCCAGCCATGTGTGTGTTTAGGGAGGGGATGTTAAGTCTGCTTGTTGTAGGACAGTACTGTACAGTACTGTACCCCAGACATGTGTGTGTTTAGTTAGGGGATGTTTAGTCTGCTTGTTGTAGGACAGTACTGTACAGTACTGTACCCCAGCCATGTGTGTGTTTAGTTAGGGGATGTTTAGTCTGCTTGTTGTAGGACAGTACTGTACAGTACTGTACCCCAGCCATGTGTGTGTTTAGGGAGGGGATGTTTAGTCTGCTTGTTGTAGGACAGAACTGTACAGTACTGTACCCCAGCCATGTGTGTGTTTAGTTAGGGGATGTTTAGTCTGCTTGTTGTAGGACAGTACTGTACAGTACTGTACCCCAGCCATGTGTGTGTTTAGTTAGGGGATGTTTAGTCTGCTTGTTGTAGGACAGTACTGTACAGTACTGTACCCCAGCCATGTGTGTGTTTAGGGAGGGGATGTTTAGTCTGCTTGTTGTAGGACAGTACTGTACAGTACTGTACCCCAGCCATGTGTGTGTTTAGGAGGGGATGTTTAGTCTGCTTGTTGTAGGACAGTACTGTACAGTACTGTACCCCAGCCATGTGTGTGTTTAGGGAGGGGATGTTTAGTCTGCTTGTTGTAGGACACTGTACAGTACTGTACCCCAGCCATGTGTGTGTTTAGGGAGGGATGAGTCTGCTTGTTGTAGTACTGTACCCCAGCCATGTGTGTGTTTAGGGAGGGGATGAGTCTGCTTGTTGTACTGTACCCCAGCCATGTGTGTGTTTAGTTAGATGTTTAGGGGATTTAGTCTGCTTGTTGTAGGACAGTACTGTACAGTACTGTACCCCAGCCATGTGTGTGTTTAGGGAGGGGATGTTTAGTCTGCTTGTTGTAGGACAGAACTGTACAGTACTGTACCCCAGCCATGTGTGTGTTTAGTTAGGGGATGTTAAGTCTGCTTGTTGTAGGACAGAACTGTACAGTACTGTACCCCAGCCATGTGTGTGTTTAGTTAGGGGATGTTTAGTCTGCTTGTTGTAGGACAGAACTGTACAGTACTGTACCCCAGCCATGTGTGTGTTTAGTTAGGGGATGTTAAGTCTGCTTGTTGTAGGACAGAACTGTACAGTACTGTACCCCAGCCATGTGTGTGTTTAGTTAGGGGATGTTTAGTCTGCTTGTTGTAGGACAGAACTGTACAGTACTGTACCCCAGCCATGTGTGTGTTTAGTTAGGGGATGTTAAGTCTGCTTGTTGTAGGACAGAACTGTACAGTACTGTACCCCAGCCATGTGTGTGTTTAGTTAGGGGATGTTTAGTCTGCTTGTTGTAGGACAGAACTGTACAGTACTGTACCCCAGCCATGTGTGTGTTTAGTTAGGGGATGTTAAGTCTGCTTGTTTTAGGACAGTACTGTACAGTAGTGTACCCCAGCCATGTGTGTGTTTAGTTAGGGGATGTTAAGTCTGCTTGTTGTAGGACAGTACTGTACAGTACTGTACCCCAGCCATGTGTGTGTTTAGTTAGGGGATGTTTAGTCTGCTTGTTGTAGGACAGTACTGTACAGTACTGTACCCCAGCCATGTGTGTGTTTAGGGAGGGGATGTTTAGTCTGCTTGTTGTAGGACAGTACTGTACCCCAGCCATGTGTGTGTTTAGGGAGGGGATGTTTAGTCTGCTTGTTGTAGGACAGTACTGTACCCCAGCCATGTGTGTGTTTAGGGAGGGGATGTTTAGTCTGCTTGTTGTAGGACAGTACTGTACAGTACTGTACCCCAGCCATGTGTGTGTTTAGTTAGGGGATGTTTAGTCTGCTTGTTGTAGGACAGTACTGTACAGTACTGTACCCCAGCCATGTGTGTGTTTAGGGAGGGGATGTTTAGTCTGCTTGTTGTAGGACAGTACTGTACCCCAGCCATGTGTGTGTTTAGGGAGGGGATGTTTAGTCTGCTTGTTGTAGGACAGTACTGTACCCCAGCCATGTGTGTGTGTGTTTAGTTAGGTACAGGGATGTTAAGTCTGCTTGTTGTAGGACAGTACTGTACAGTACTGTACCCCAGCCATGTGTGTGTTTAGGGAGGGGATGTTTAGTCTGCTTGTTGTAGGACAGTACTGTACCCCAGCCATGTGTGTGTTTAGTTAGGGGGATGTTACAGTCTGCTTGTTTGTAGGACAGTACTGTACAGTACTGTACCCCAGCCATGTGTGTGTTTAGGGAGGGGATGTTTAGTCTGCTTGTTGTAGGACAGTACTGTACCCCAGCCATGTGTGTGTTTAGTTAGGGGATGTTAAGTCTGCTTGTTGTTGTACAGTCCTGTACCCCAGCCATGTGTGTGTTTCTCTGTGTGTCGTCCCCCTTCATCCATTCTTCACCTGTTCCTGGGTCTGCTGCCGTTGCTGGGCTGCCTCCTACCAGAGTCTGTAGGGAGGGCAGAGCAGTCCAGCTCAGCTGTTATGTACTCAGCCCCCGCCAGGCCCCGGGCGTGGCTTGACATGGGCAACACCCACAGCCACTGCAGGCTCCTCCTGCCTGTACCTCTCCGCCTCGACCAGCCCCCAGAGACCACCACCACCACCTCACCAGCCAGGCCCAAAGCAGCCAGGCAGCTGGGGAAATATCAACAGAAGACAACATGGTCAATACAACAATAACAGGCCACTACAGAGAAGAAGTCAGTAAAGGACAGGGTAATGTTCATAAGGCACAACACAGAAGAAACACTGAGAAAGAGAAAGTAGAAAACTATCTGAACTTGTACAATATTAAAAGTTTTTTTTTTCTTTGTTGCAACACATTTTGTTATGATGTGTGCACTAATGAACACAACCCAGCTTCAATAAAGGACATGTTCAACTCAATAGAGGACAGCACCAACAAGGTTGAGTTCAAGTGGATGACCATGTACATGTTGAGTGTTTGTGTGTTTGTGAGTGAATTAATGAACAATGGAGGAGCATCCTAAGCTGGATGCCTGGCTGGCCACAATGTAAAGTTTGCATAAGCAGTACACACACACACACACAACTTACCCATTGAGTGGATTCAACACCATGGAGTTAGTGAGAGCCACATAAATGGACACAACCACAAAACCAGGCCATGCAGCTAGTAGACCTAAGATAAATACCTTGATGACTGAAGGAGCAGGAAAGGGATGGAAAGGTGCCACCACTGTCACTCTCCACTTAGTAGAGCAAATGAATGGGAACTGTACAGTAGTAAGCTGGACTGTTCTTCCATTCTTCCACGCTGCTGTTGATGATGGCTTTAAAACCTCTTCTGGATCGGTGGGTCGATTGAGCTAAAGTAGGCTAATGCGATTAACATGAGATTGAAGGTAACGAGAACATTTCCCAGGACATAGACATATCTGATGTTGGCAGAAAGCTTAAATTCTTGTTATTCTAACTGCACTGTCCAATTTACAGTAGCTATTACAGTGAAAGAATACCATGCTATTGTTTGAGGAGAGTGCACAGTTTTGAACTTGATTATTAATAAACAAATTAGGCACAGTTGGGCAGTCTTGATACAACATATGAACAGAAATGCAATCATTCATTTGCTCAGCTATAACGTTTGCACATACACTGCTACCATCTAGTGGCCAAAACGTAAATTGATTCTGGGCTGGAATAATACATTATGGCCTTTCACTTGCATTTCAAAGATGATGGTACAGAAAGTTCAACGTTTTTCTGTTCAATTAAGTTCAATTATTTTACCAGATCTAATGTTTTGTATTATTCTACATTCATCAAATGTATCCAGAATTGACTCAGACATGAGAAACTATCAGAGTCATGAGCACGTTTCATTTAAAATTCACGCACACGTTTTAATATTTTTGGAGCATGTTTTATAATTTATTAGCTCTTTTTATAAATCATGATCATGTTTAATATAAATTCATGCACACATTTGAGTAATTAATTATTATGTTTTATAATTTGTGAACTCATTTTATAAATCATAAGCACGTTATATTACTCGTGTTGAAAATACAAATCTCAGTCAATGTCACCTCCAGGGCTCTGTAGTTTACACATTGTTTTGGTTGTTGATTTAAAAAATATATATTTGAAAAGCTTTTATTTTTCTCTCAACTAAAGATACTGTTAAAACAAGTTAAAAACAACAACAATTAAGTTTAATATTTCAAGTTTATTTGTCAAAGATTCCTGTAATCAGATTGTGTTTGCTGTAAATATATTTTTTGAAAATTAACTTGAAAAATATATATTTTTTAAGCACCTTTTCATGTTCATCATAGTTTAAAAGGCAAAACCGACCCTAGATCAGCACTCCTACTCTAATTTACAACTCTACCCTAGCATGGCTCTACCAACTGCTGGGACTACCGATATGATCCTGGGTAGTTTGGTTCCTGGATGCCGATTGGTTGAAACAACATTTCAGAAGTGTGTACTGTATATCAGACAAAAAACACCATTGCTCATCATGCATTGCTGTGATAAGGTGCGTCTAGGTGACAGGTGTAGGAGTCAGGCGCAGGAGAGCAGGGATGCCTAAGAAGCGTGCTTTAATAAGACCGTCCACCAACACTGGAATGGCACAATCGAAAAGGACAACGCCCTCGTAACAGAGAACCCGTGCAAACGCATGGAGGAACAAACACAGTTCTGACACTATATACACTTACGTAACCGTGAAAACAAATAACACTGAGCACATCAAATAAAAAGACTAATCCCGCACAAACTTAGGCAGGCAACAGGTTACCCTTATACACACAGAAATTAATGTAAATGAAACCAGGTGTGAAAAAGAACCAAAGACAAAACAAACAGAAAAGGAAAAATGGATCGTTGGGGAGAGGAGTTACCTTCTTTAGAAGTCGTGACCATTGCTCTGATCATTTTGAAAAGTTTGCCGCCAAAAATGTATTTTCCTATGAATGAAGTCGCACAAAATGTGTGTATTTTGCAAAAAATTAAATCGCTAAAAAAGGAGTGTCTTTTCCCATGAATTAATCCACACAAAAACGCAAAAAAACATGAAATCTGCTGAAATAGTTTTTGTTCATATTTGCACAAATGGAGTGTGAGATTGTGTTGGTATATCAGACAATAAAGCACGGGTATGATGCAAAAATACTTTTTTACTTTTCTATTGATGTTGGTAGCCAGTTTATAATAGCAATAAGGCACCTCAGGGGTTTGTGGTTCATGGCCAATATACCACAGCTAAGGGCTGTATGCAGGAACTCTGCGTTGTGTCGTGCTTAAAAGCAGTCCTTAGCCGTGGTACAGTATATAGGCCAATATACCACTGCTAACGGCTGTATCCAGGAACTCTGTGTTGTGTCGTGCTTAAGAGCAGTCCTTAGCCGTGGTACAGTATATAGGCCAATATACCACTGCTAACGGCTGTATCCAGGAACTCTGCGTTGTGTCGTGCTTAAGAACAGTCCTTAGCCGTGGTACAGTATATAGGCCAATATACCACAGCTAACGGCTGTATCCAGGAACTCTGCGTTGTGTCGTGCTTAAGAACAGTCCTTAGCCGTGGTACAGTATATAGGCCAATATACCACAGCTAACGGCTGTATCCAGGAACTCTGCATTGTGTCGTGCTTAAGAACAGTCCTTAGCCGTGGTACAGTATATAGGCCAATATACCACACCCCCTCTGACCTTATTGCTTAATTATACCACTTAGTTATTATATACGGGTCCAGATATACAAGGTCTTCTTGGTTCTGGGTTTGTTGTTTTCGGTTCTTGGTTCTGGGTTTGTTGTTTTCAGTTCTTGGTTCTGGGTTTGTTGTTTTCAGTTCTTGGTTCTGGGTTTGTTGTTTTCGGTTCTTGGTTCTGGGTTTGTTGTTTTCAGTTCTTGGTTCTGGGTTTGTTGTTTTCGGTTCTTGGTTCTGGGATTGTTGTTTTCTGTTCTTGGTTCTGGGATTGTTGTTTTCAGTTCTTGGTTCTGGGTTTGTTGTTTTCAGTTCTTGGTTCTGGGTTTGTCAGGTCTTCTTGGTTCTGGGTTTATTGTGTTCAGGTCTTCTTGGTTCAGGTTTGTTGTGTTCAGGACTTCTTGGTTCTGGGTTTGTTGTATTCAGTTCTTGGTTCTGGGTTTATTGTGTTCAGGTCTTCTTGGTTCTGGGTTTGTTGACTGTACTGTAGAGAACAGAGGGATCCTCCTCAGCTGCTTGTTCCAACGTGGACCTGGAGAAAGAAACAGACGTTAAACTGGATGTGAGTCTGAAATGGCACCCTACTCCCTTTTTTGCATGCACTACTTTAGACCAGTAGTGAACTAAATAGGGAATAGGGTGCCATTTGGAATGCAGACAGAACAGTTACTCAAAACCATCATCACATCACATCCCTCCTTCATTATAGATATGCCATAGTAACTGTCTTGAGATGTAAATTGTTGAGTTTGTAGTTTCAGGAAATGCCATTTGGCCTGTAGAATGGCCCTGGAACCTTTTAGACATTAAAACTGCAACTTTTCAAAATGTTCACTGTCACACCATAGTATGCCCCTAGAGTTCACCATAGAGTTCAATGAAATGTCACTTGACATGAAGATTTCTCCTTCAACCCTCAGATAGTGATGGAGGGAGTTATCAGGGAGCAATGAGGGGTCACTAGGGGTCAACTGTTTTGCTTATTTTAATGAGATCATTGTCCTCTCCTCCAATAAGCAGCAGCATATGAATGGCATTGACGCTGTCTGTGTGTTCACATTTTCTTCATAGTCGAGACTCTATATTGTTGTAATGGCAGAATATGCTCACCGGGTGGCAGCACAGGGGAGGTTGAAATTCACAGCAGCATACTGGACATCCTCATCCTCTTTCTGGGGTTGAAGCAGCTGGACGGTGGAGTACAGAGGCACTTCCTGGTTTTTGGAGTGAGAGAAGTGGACGCTGGCATAGTGAACATCATCCTGGTTGTCTGTGTCAGCTGTCTGTGCTGCAGTAGAGGTCATGGCCATGTTTGAGATGTTGTCATACACTGGACTAGAGTCTCCCTGATGGAGAGAGAGGACAGACAACATGAGGAGTGGAAATGTTCCACAAAGAATACAGTCATCGCAGTCTCCTTCTGATTCCAACAGACTCACCTGTCCATCATCTGCTGTGTCTCTTGTGTTGGTGGGTTTGGAGGCCTTCTTCCTGTTTTGCACATTAATTAATAAATACATTACTTCATAAATGAAGTTAACAACAAATCAGAGGGCTACATTTAAATAATGAACAACATGATAATATGCATTTTCACTCACCTGAACCACATGAGTCCAGAGAGACAGAGGATGAGAACCAGAACAACCACTATGATTCCTACAGCTGCAGTCAGAACTGAGGTCTGTTTCCCTATAATACAATATGGATGATATGAGTACATGGCATTATATAATAAACTAAAAATAAACTATAATACAGGACAGTAATGCAATACTTGTTAAGGGATCTTATAACCCAATGTATAGTTATAACCTAAGGTGTAATAAGCCAAAACATAATGATTAAGATTAGATTGAAACATGTAGCTTTGTATTGAAGATGTAACTTTACCTGCTACAATGATCATCAGAGCTGTAGAGTTATTAGATCCTCTTCCATTCTGGGCCTCACAGTAATATTCTCCTCTGTCCTCAGAGATGATGTTAGTGATGTTGTAACTCTGTCCTGATGCTTTTGGTGAGGCTACGTTCTTCTTGTACCAGGTGTATTTGTCCACAGGTGGGTTGGCATCACCGCTGCAGGTCAGAGTCACTGAACTGCCTTCCACTATTTCACCAGAGGGACTGACTGACACTGAGGTGTTCCTTGGACCATCTGATGTAAAAGACAGTGGATTTAGTAAGAGAACCAATTAGGTCAGTTAAACATATTCTGTACATTTTCGACAAATGTACTTTTCCACACAATGACTTTTAGATCCATCCTCTTATTCAAGATGATCAATTCAAGTATCATGTGGAGCCAATATCTGTCACTACAATGTTAATATACCAAACTAAAGGGTTAAACCCAATGTACTTACATGTGACAGTGAGAGTCTCTTCATCAGAGGGGAGATCCTCATGTCCTTCTACAGAACAGGAGTATCTGCCTGTATCCTCACTGCTGACTGAGAACAGGATATAGACAGGAGAGGAGGTGTTGCTGTTTGGTAGAGACTGTCCATTCTTATACCAACTGTAGGCTGTGATGGGGTCCAGTGTACAGTTGGTTCTACATCTCAGTGTGACTCTCTCCCCCTCTGACACAGATGTAGGATCCATCTCCAACACAACATCTGGAGTAAAAGGAACCACATCATTATTCTCCTCCTTTGTGTCTGTATAGCTGCCCTTCATAAGGTCATTACAGTCATTCATTTAATGAATTTGAAGGATTTAGTCAGGATAGTCAACTCCGGAATATTTTCCACTGTTTCCCAGGAAGTCCTGGGTTTAATAGAACCAATTTAATCAGATTAAAACACAACATTCTGATTAGCTTACATACAAAAGCACAGCTAAAATCACAGCAAACACTGAAGCACACACATCATATGCATTAGCATACATACAATACCACACTCACATTACAGCTATCTAGATATGTGTCATAGATGTGAGATGAGTGACAGATTACCTGTGACAGTCAGGGAGACAGGTGAGCCATTAAACTTTCCTCCAGATGTTATGAATCTGAACCTGAACCCAGCAGAGTCACTCAATCTCAGGTCTGTGATTCTCAGGGTACAGTCACTCTCCTTATCCCCAAGGTACTCTATATGACCCTCATACCCTGGCACTGAGCTCAGATCTTCAGCCTCCATACCAGACCATTTAGTAAACCAGAAAGCTTGTTTGATCTCATGATTACTGGGATATGTGTAAGAGCAGGAAATGTCCACTGTTGTCCCCTTCAAAGCACAGATCTTCTGATGGGTGTAAGTCACACTCCAACACTTCTGAACTGAAATACAAGACAATATAACACCTTTATAAAATGCTTAATTACAATATCTACTGTATACACTTATGCTGTTACGTTCCCCAGCAAGAAAACCTCAAATGTAACCAAAACAAAAATGGGAATTAATAAAAGAGTCACTGACAAAGACAAAAATGAGACCAGTGGGCTCTGAAAGACACTCATGGGGGAGTCCATTGAAAATGTACTATCAACAACAACTGGAACAAAAAGACATGAGCTTCCACAACATTAAAGTAAATCCATCCATTTACTGCATTTTCATGAATTTGATTATATATCTTGAAGCCCATTCAACACTGCGTGGCAAAGCATACAGAACTAAAGCAGAAGTGGACGTCACATTCACAGCAAATTAAATAATGATTGTCTGACAACCTGAAACAAATGTTGTATGTAAAAGTCCACACTCACACACTGCAGGAGAGAGGAGATCCTCATGGCCTTTTACAGCACAGGAGTAACTGTCTGCATCACTAAAGGAGTCTGAGTCCAGGCTGGAAGTGTCCTCCTTTACTTTGTGTCTGTTCTTGTACCAGATGTAGGTGGGGTTGTCAGTCAGAGTACAGGTGGTGATACAGGTCAGTGTCCTCTTCCCTGCCTCTGTGGCAGGAGTCACCTTCACCTGCAGGTCTGAATACAGAGTCAATGACAATAACATCATTAAACCAATAGTGTATTATGGATAAAACATGTATAATGAAACATCTAATAGAAATGTATGTATTAACATGATCCTGTATGTATTAACATGATCCTGTATGTATTAACATGATCCTGTATGTATTAACATGATCCTGTGTTACCTGTGACAGTCAGAGTTGTTCCAGGGAAACTGTGTCCCCATCTTGATGTCTGTGTGTTGAATATGAACTTGTACTCAGCAGAGTCCTCCTCTCTCAGATCTGTGATTCTCAGGGTGGAGCGACCTCTCTCCTTCTCTCCAACATACTCCACACGACCTGCGTACCCTGGATCTGTGGTTAGGTCCTCAGGGATCAACTCATCCCTCCAGCTGTCACTCTGTTTAGTACTAAACCAGAGTGATGATGTGACTGTATCATAACCACTGCCATAAGTACAGGATATATCCACTGTTGACCCCTTCAAGACACAGATTCTCCTCTTGGTGTAAGTCACTCTGTTGCAGCTCTGACCCTGAACACCTGAAATATAATGATAAGAATGCATGATTTACTCAGTGGGATCGTGAGCATCAGTAATCCAAAATAGTTCTGCCATCCTGTGTTACTGTTATGCTAAGTGTTATCTATGAGGACTGTTTATTAGACAGAATATTTACACTTGAAAAGTTATACTAGAATATTGAGTTGAATCCACACTCACACACTGCAGGAGAGCGGAGATCCTCGTGGCCTTTTACAGCACAGGAGTAACTGTCTGCATCACTAAAGGAGTCTGAGTCCAGGCTGGAAGTGTCCTCCTTCACTTTGTGTCCGTTCTTGTACCAGATGTAGGTGGGGTTGTCAGTCAGAGTACAGGTGGTGCTACAGGTCAGTGTCGTCCAATACTCCCCTCTTGTCCACATTCAACAATGGAGAACATCTGTCAGTCAGCACCATTCCAAGTTCTCATTGAAAATGTAATACATCATTAGAAGTGGTAACTGTTCTCTTTATGTCAGATTACAGAACCTGTGACAGAGAGAGTGACAGCTGAGCCAGATGTCCATGAGCCTGTTGAAAATGAGAAGTAATATGATGCTGAATCCTCCTCTCTCAGGTCTGTGATTCTCAGGGTGCAGTCATTCTCCTTATTCCCACGGTACTCTATACGATCCTCATATTTAACTGGGATGTGAGTCCAGGTCAAACTCTTCCATTTATACCATGTGGTTGCTGTGACTGTATGACCTCTGGGATATGTGTAAGAGCAGGATAGATCCACTGTTGACCCCTTCAAGGTACAGAAACGTTTCTTGGTGTAGGTCACAATCCTGCTATTCTGACCCAGAATCACTGAAACACAGTCACACAACAAAAGGGAATCAGAATGAAGTCAAGGTCTTTCGGATCACACTGACAGTAAGGTTTGTCCACACTTTGTTGCCATAGTTGCTGAGTTGAGTGTGAATGGAAACCACAGATAAGGGTCACTCAGTGAGGTGTGAAAGATCACTTTAAATAGTTAAGTGGAGACTCCTAACAGAACACACCAGAATAACATCATGATTCATAACCTTTTAGAAATGTCTGTAGATTGATACATAGAGCAACTAAAACATAAGAATGAGACCATACCTGCTACAGACCAGAGAAAGACCACCAACACACTTCCTGCTGTTCTCAAGGCCATTGTTGCATCTCCCACCCTGCAGTCTTAGAAACATAAACAACAACTCACTCTATAGCTGGTGAATAACTCCACCTGATACATTGAAGTAGAAACTGTAAATGGGGTACAGGGCCTCATTACTGAAAATGAACCAGGCTCATATTGTGTTGTGTTGTATTGTGCTATATGATTGTCTATGTGAATACTGTCAGTATGTAATGTGTGTGACGAGTTGCATGTCTGTCTACATCTGTCTATTTAAGCTGACATGATGTATGATGCAAAAATAATTTCCTAATGTATACAACAGTCATCATCATTATAAACAACAACAATCACTAATTGAATAAATCTGTAGTACTGTAAACACATATTTCTGACCACAATGTTCAATGATAGGAGCTACCTCCAAGCTGTGAGGCTAAACAGCAAGTGACTCACAAACATGCACACCCAAACACACCCCCAAACACACACCCACAGACACACACACACACACACACACACAGACACACACACACACACACACACACACACACACACACACACACACACACACACACACACACACACACACACACACACACACACACACACACACACACACACACACACACACACACACACACACCCAAACACACAGACAGACAGACAGACAGACAGACAGACAGACAGACAGACAGACCAGCCTTCGCTTTGGCAAATTTGGTAAATGTTGCTTGTTGTCCTGCTTTTTCCTGAGTACTTTGGATAAGAGCGTCTGCTAAATGACTTAAATGTAAATGTAAATGTTATGACATTTCAGTAGTTCTAAACCTGCAACTGCCTCCTGACTCTCTACACTTGTGACTGTGTGAGTGGCCGAGACGGACACATTTCAGTGCCACCAACTTGCACCTCCACCCAGGCTGTCCAAGCATCACGAGGGGCTGGTATTTAAGACCTGCTCTATGTTGATGTTAAATGAGTAGCCCACTTCAACAATTAGTACCTCCCCCTGCACCCCCCCAACAACAATATCTGGAGTATTTGGCACACAGGAAAACACATGATAATCAACATTAAACCAGCTTCAAATCAAATTGTTTTTGTCACATGTGCCGAATACAACAGGTGTAGACCTTACAGTGAAACGCTTACTTACAAGCCATTAACTAACAATGCAGTTTTAAGAAAAATACAACAATTTTTGTTTTTGTTTTTAAAGTAACAAATAATTAAGAGCAGCAATAAAATAACAATAGCGAGGCTATATACAGGGGGTAAAGGTACAGTGTCATGTCTTATTATGTCTGTTCCTGTCCTTTCTCTTCACTCTGTCTCTCTCTACTGGTCTTATTAGGTTACCTTCTCTTTCTCTCCTTCTCCAGCTGTTCCTCATCTCCCCTAACTACCTCGTTCACCCTTTCCCCACCTGTTCCCTTTTTTCCCTCTGATTAGGTCTCTATTTCTCTCTCTGTTCCTGCTACTTTCGGTGTCAGATTCTCGTTTGTGTTTCTCATGCCAGAAGCAAGCTATCGTCTCGTTTGCTTCCTCCTAGTCCTATCCTGTCGGAGTCTGCCTGGCAGGTGCATCCTGTACTCTACTAACTATCTTTTGTTTGCACCGTGTCCAGTTCATCATATGCTACGTGTGATCAGCTACCACCGTTCCTCTGTGACCCGCACCGACCCAGAGCGACCTGCAGCCTGTCGCCGCTACCCAGCTATTCATCAGAGGGACTTTATGTTTCATTTGTCACCCTCTCTGCGGGTATTCTATTGTGCCATTGACAACGTCGGAAGAGGATCTATGCCATTCCTGTTTTTTCATTAAAAGAACTCTGTTTCTGTTAAAACCGCTTTTGGGTCTTCACTCAAGTACATAACAGAAGAATCTGACCAAGAATGGACCCAGCGGCTCCGGACCCTTTTCACTCCGCCGTCGAGATCCAGGGAGCGATGCTAGGCAGACACGAGGAGGAATTGTCTGCTGCTCGACATGCCGTTGAGACCCTGGCCGTCCAAGTCTCCGACCTCACAAGACAGGTTCACCAACTCCACCTCGATTCACCGCCCACTTCCAGGGTTTCCGAGTCTCCGGAGCCCAGGATCAATAACCCGCCGTGTTACTCTGGGGAGCCCACTGAGTGCCGCTCATTCCTCACTCAGTGTGATGTGGTGTTCTCTCTCCAGCCCAACACTTACTCCAGGAGCACAGCCCGCATCGCCTACGTCATTTCTCTCCTTACCGGACGGGCGCGTGAGTGGGGCACGGCAATCTGGGAGGCGAGGGCTGAGTGTATTAACCAGTATCAGGACTTTAAGGAGGAGATGATACAGGTTTTTGACCGTTCTGTTTTTGGGGAAGAGGCTTCCAGGGCCCTGTCTTCCCTATGTCAGGGGAATCGATCCATAACGGATTATTCTATTGAGTTTCGCACTCTCGCTGCCTCTAGTGACTGGAACGAGCCGGCTTTGCTCGCTCGTTTTCTGGAGGGTCTCCTCGCCGAGGTTAAGGATGAGATTCTCTTCCGGGAGGTTCCTTCCAGTCTGGACTCCTTAATAGCTCTCGCTATTCGCATAGAGCGACGGTTTGATCTTCGTCGCCGAGCTCGTGGAAAGGAGTTTGCGTTCTCCGTTGCCCCCCTCTCCGCATCACTGCCACCTGCCGCATCACTGCCACCCTCCTCCGCCGGCTCGGATGCCTATGCAGCTGGGGGGTATCCGCATCTCGGCCAAAGAGAAGGAACGGAGAATCACCAACCGCCTCTGTCTCTACTGCGGCTCCGCTGGTCATTTTGTCACCTCATGCCCAGTAAAAGCCAGAGCTCATCAGTAAGAGGAGGGCTACTGGTGAGCGCAACTACTCAGGTCTCTCCTTCAAGATCCTGCACTACCTTTCCGGTCCATCTCCGCTGGACCGGTTCATCTGCTTCCTGCAGTGCCTTGATAGACTCTGGGGCGGAGGGCTGTTTTATGGACGAGACCTGGGCTCGGGAACATGACATTCCTCTCAGACAGTTAAGGGATCCCACGGCCTTGTTCGCTTTAGATGGTAGTTCTCTCCCCAAGATTCAGCGTGAGACGCTGCCTTTAACCCTCACTGTCTCTGGTAATCATAGCGAAACCATTTCTTTTTTAATTTTTCGTTCACCTTTTACACCTGTTGTTTTGGGTCATCCCTGGCTAGTTCGCCATAACCCTTCTATTAATTGGTCTAGTAATACTATCCTATCCTGGAATGTTTCTTGTCATGTGACCTGTTTAATGTCTGCTATCCCTCCTGTTTCCTCTGTCTCTTCTTCACAGGAGGAGCCTGGTGATTTGACAGGGGTGCCGGAGGAGTATCACGATCTGCGCACGGTGTTCAGTCGTTCCAAGGCCACTTCTCTCCCTCCACACCGGTCGTATGACTGTAGTATTGATCTCCTTCCGGGAACTACTCCCCCCCGGGGTAGATTATACTCTCTGTCGGCTCCCGAACGTAAGGCTCTCGAGGATTATTTGTCTGTATCGCTCGACGCCGGTACCATAGTCTCCTCCTCCTCTCCCGCCGGAGCGGGGTTTTTTTTTTGTTCAGAAGAAGGACGGGTCCCTGCGCCCATGCGTGGATTATCGAGGGCTGAATGACATAACAGTTAAGAATCGTTATCCGCTTCCTCTTATGTCTTCAGCCTTCGAGATCCTGCAGGGAGCCAGGTTTTTCACCAAATTGGACCTTCGTAACGCCTACCATCTCGTGCGCATCAGGGAGGGGGACGAGTGGAAGACGGCGTTTAACACTCCGTTAGGGCACTTTGAATACCGGGTTCTTCCTTTCGGCCTCGTTAACGCTCCAGCTGTCTTTCAGGCACTAGTTAACGACGTCCTGAGAGACATGCTGAACATTTTTGTTTTCGTTTACATGGACGATATCCTGATTTTTTCACCGTCTCTCCCGATTCATGTTCAGCACGTGCGACGCGTCCTCCAGCGCCTTTTGGAGAACTGTCTTTATGTGAAGGCTGAGAAGTGCACTTTTCATGCCTCCTCTGTCCCTTTTCTCGGTTCCGTTATTTCCGCTGAGGGCATTAAGATGGATCCCGCTAAGGTCCAGGCTGTCATTGATTGGCCCGTTCCTAAGTCACGCGTCGAGCTGCAGCGCTTTCTTGGCTTCGCGAATTTCTATCGTCGTTTCATCCGTAATTTCGGTCAGGTGGCAGCTCCCCTCACAGCCCTTACTTCTGTTAAGACGTGCTTTAAGTGGTCCGTTTCCGCCCAGGGAGCTTTTGATCTTCTTAAGAATCGTTTTACATCCGCTCCTATTCTTGTTACACCTGACATCTCTAGCCAGTTTGTTGTTGAGGTTGACGCGTCAGAGGTGGGCGTGGGAGCCATTCTTTCTCAGCGCTCTCTCTCTGACGGCAAGGTCCATCCTTGCGCGTTTTTCTCTCATCGCTTATCGCCGTCGGAACGTAATTATGATGTTGGTAATCGCGAACTGCTCGCCATCCGCTTAGCCCTAGGCGAATGGCGACAGTGGTTGGAGGGGGCGACTGTTCCTTTTGTCGTTTGGACTGACCATAGGAACCTTGAGTACATCCGTTCAGCCAAACGACTTAATGCGCGTCAGGCTCGTTGGGCTCTGTTTAGTCGCTCGTTTCGAGTTCGTTATTTCTTATCGTCCGGGCTCAAAAAACACCAAGCCTGATGCTTTATCTCGTCTCTTCAGTTCTTCTGAGGTCTCCACCGACCCCGAGGGGATTCTCCCTGAGGGGCGTGTTGTCGGGTTGACTGTCTGGGGAATTGAGAGGCAGGTAAAGCAAGCACTCACTCACACTCCGTCGCCGCGAGCTTGTCCTAGGAACCTTCTGTTCGTTCCCGTTCCTACTCGTCTGGCCGTTCTTCAGTGGGCCCACTCTGCCAAGTTAGCCGGCCACCCCGGCGTTCGGGGTACGCTCGCTTCCATTCGCCAGCGTTTCTGGTGGCCCACTCGGGAACGTGACGCGCGTCGATTTGTCGCTGCTTGTTCGGTCTGCGCGCAGACTAAATCTGGGAACTCTCCTCCTGCCGGCCGTCTCAGACCGCTTCCCATTCCCTCTCGACCGTGGTCTCACATCGCTTTAGATTTTATCACCGGACTGCCTTCATCAGTGGGGAAGACAGTTATTCCTACGGTTGTCGATAGATTCTCTAAGGCGGCTCATTTCATTCCTCTCGCTAAGCTCCCTTCTGCTAAGGAGACGGCTCAGATCATTATCGAGAATGTTTTCCGAATTCATGGCCTTCCGTCAGACGTCGTTTCGGACAGAGGCCCGCAGTTCACGTCTCAATTTTGGAGGGAGTTTTGCCGTTTGATTGGGGCTTCCGTCAGTCTCTCGTCCGGCTTCCATCCCCAGTCTAACGGTCAAGCCGAACGGGCCAATCAGACTGTTGGTCGCATCTTACGCAGTCTTTCTTTTCGTAACCCTGCGTCTTGGTCAGAACAGCTCCCCTGGGCAGAGTACGCCCACAACTCGCTTCCTTCGTCTGCTACCGGTCTATCTCCTTTTCAGAGTAGCCTCGGGTACCAACCTCCGCTGTTCTCATCTCAGCTCGCCGAGTCCTGCGTCCCCTCCGCTCAGGCTTTTGTCCAGCGTTGCGAGCGCACCTGGAAAGGGGTCAGGTCGGCACTTTGCCGTTATAGGGCGCAGACTGTGAGGGCCGCTAATAAGCGTAGAACCAAGAGTCCTAGATATTGTTGCGGTCAGAGAGTATGGCTCTCCACTCAGAACCTTCCCCTTAAGACAGCTTCTCGCAAGTTGACCCCGCGGTTCATTGGTCCGTTCCGTATTTCTCAAGTCATTAATCCTGTCGCAGTGCGACTTCTTCTCCCGCGATATCTTCGTCGCGTTCACCCGGTCTTCCATGTCTCCTGTGTTAAGCCCGTTCTTCGCGCCCCCGCTCGTCCCCCCCCCATCCTTGTCGAGGGCGCACCTATCTACAGGGTTCGTAAGATTTTGGACATGCGTCCTCGGGGCCATGGTCATCAGTACCTAGTGGATTGGGAGGGGTACGGTCCTGAGGAGAGGAGTTGGGTTCCCTCTCGGGACGTGCTGGACCGTTCGCTGATCGATGATTTCCTCCGTTGCCGCCAGGTTTCCTCCTCGAGTGCGCCAGGAGGCGCTCGGAGAGTGGGGGGGGTACTGTCATGTCTTATTATGTCTGTTCCTGTCCTTTCTCTTCACTCTGTCTCTCTCTACTGGTCTTATTAGGTTACCTTCTCTTTCTCTCCTTCTCCAGCTGTTCCTCATCTCCCCTAACTACCTCGTTCACCCTTTCCCCACCTGTTCCCTTTTTTCCCTCTGATTAGGTCTCTATTTCTCTCTCTGTTCCTGCTACTTTCGGTGTCAGATTCTCGTTTGTGTTTCTCATGCCAGAAGCAAGCTATCGTCTCGTTTGCTTCCTCCTAGTCCTATCCTGTCGGAGTCTGCCTGGCAGGTGCATCCTGTACTCTACTAACTATCTTGTGTTTGCACCGTGTCCAGTTCATCATATGCTAAGTGTGATCAGCTACCACCGTTCCTCTGTGACCCGCACCGACCCAGAGCGACCTGCAGCCTGTCGCCGCTACCCAGCTATTCATCAGAGGGACTTTATGTTTCATTTGTCACCCTCTCTGCGGGTATTCTATTGTGCCATTGACAACGTCGGAAGAGGATCTATGCCATTCCTGTTTTTTCATTAAAAGAACTCTGTTTCTGTTAAAACCGCTTTTGGGTCTTCACTCAAGTACATAACATACAGAGTCAATGTGCGGTGGCACCGGTTAGTCGAGGAAATTGAGGTAATATGTACTTGTAGGTAGAGTTATTAAAGTGACTTATGCATAGATAATAACAGAGAGTATTGTAGCAGCAGAGTAAAAAGAGGGGGGGAATGCAAATAGTCTGGGTAGCCATCTGTTCAGGAGTCTTATGGGTTGGGGTAGAAGCTGTTCAGGAGTCTTATGGGTTGGGGTAGAAGCTGTTCAGGAGTCTTATGGGTTGGGGTAGAAGCTGTTCAGGAGTCTTATGGGTTGGGTAGAAGCTGTTAAGGAGTCTTATGGGTTGGGTAGAAGCTGTTAAGGAGTCTTATGGGTTGGGGTAGAAGCTGTTCAGGAGTCTTATGGGTTGGGGTAGAAGCTGTTCAGGAGTCTTATGGGTTGGGGTAGAAGCTGTTCAGGAGTCTTATGGGTTGGGGTAGAAGCTGTTCAGGAGTCTTATGGGTTGGGTAGAAGCTGTTAAGGAGTCTTATGGGTTGGGTAGAAGCTGTTAAGGAGTCTTATGGGTTGGGGTAGAAGCTGTTCAGGAGTCTTATGGGTTGGGGTAGAAGCTGTTCAGGAGTCTTATGGGTTGGGGTAGAAGCTGTTCAGGAGTCTTATGGGTTGGGGTAGAAGCTGTTCAGGAGTCTTATGGGTTGGGTAGAAGCTGTTAAGGAGTCTTATGGGTTGGGTAGAAGTCTGGGTTTAGAAGCTGTTCAGGAGTCTTATGGGTTGGGGTAGAAGCTGTTCAGGAGTCTTATGGGTTGGGGTAGAAGCTGTTCAGGAGTCTTATGGGTTGGGGTAGAAGCTGTTCAGGAGTCTTATGGGTTGGGGTAGAAGCTGTTCAGGAGTCTTATGGGTTGGGGTAGAAGCTGTTCAGGAGTCTTATGGGTTGGGGTAGAAGCTGTTAGAGTCTTAGTCTTATGGGTTGGGGTAGAAGCTGTTAAGGAGTCTTATGGGTTGGGTAGAAGATGTTCAGGAGTCTTATGGGTTGGGTAGAAGCTGTTAAGGAGTCTTATGGGTTGGGTAGAAGCTGTTAAGGAGTCTTATGGGTTGGGGTAGAAGCTGTTCAGGAGTCTTATGGGTTGGGGTAGAAGCTGTTCAGGAGTCTTATGGGTTGGGGTAGAAGCTGTTCAGGAGTCTTATGGGTTGGGGTAGAAGCTGTTCAGGAGTCTTATGGGTTGGGGTAGAAGCTGTTCAGGAGTCTTATGGGTTGGGGTAGAAGATGTTCAGGAGTCTTATGGGTTGGGTAGAAGCTGTTCAGGAGTCTTATGGGTTGGGTAGAAGCTGTTCAGGAGTCTTATGGGTTGGGTAGAAGCTGTTCAGGAGTCTTATGGGTTGGGGTAGAAGCTGTTCAGGAGTCTTATGGGTTGGGTAGAAGCTGTTCAGGAGTCTTATGGGTTGGGGTAGAAGCTGTTCAGGAGTCTTATGGGTTGGGGTAGAAGCTGTTCAGGAGTCTTATGGGTTGGGGTAGAAGCTGTTAAGCAGTCTTATGGGTTGGGGTAGAAGCTGTTCAGGAGTCTTATGGGTTGGGTAGAAGCTGTTCAGGAGTCTTATGGGTTGGGTAGAAGCTGTTCAGGAGTCTTATGGGTTGGGGTAGAAGCTGTTCAGCAGTCTTATGGGTTGGGTAGAAGCTGTTCAGGAGTCTTATGGGTTGGGGTAGAAGCTGTTCAGGAGTCTTATGGGTTGGGGTAGAAGCTGTTCAAGAGTCTTATGGGTTGGGGTAGAAGCTGTTCAGGAGTCTTATGGGTTGGGTAGAAGCTGTTCAGGAGTCTTATGGGTTGGGGTAGAAGCTGTTCAGGAGTCTTATGGGTTGGGTAGCCATCTGTTCAGGAGTCTTATGGGTTGGGGTAGAAGCTGTTCAGGAGTCTTATGGGTTGGGGTAGAAGCTGTTCAGGAGTCTTATGGGTTGGGTAGAAGCTGTTCAGGAGTCTTATGGGTTGGGTAGAAGCTGTTCAGGAGTCTTATGGGTTCGGGTAGAAGCTGTTCAGGAGTCTTATGGGTTGGGGTAGAAGCTGTTCAGGAGTCTTATGGGTTGGGGTAGAAGCTGTTCAGGAGTCTTATGCGTTGGGGTAGAAGCTGTTCAGGAGTCTTATGGGTTGGGGTAGAAGCTGTTAAGCAGTCTTTTGGACCTACACTAGGTGCTCCGGTACTGCTTGCCGTGCGGTAGCAGAGAACAGTAGATCAAATACTTATGTCATGCAATGAAATGCAAATTAATTACTTAAAAATCAAACAATGTGATTTTCTGGATTTTTGTTTTAGATTCCGTATCTCACAGTTGAAGTGTACCTATGAAAAAAAAATACAGACCTCTACATGCTTTGTAAGTCGGAAAACCTGCAAAATCGGCAGTATATCAAATACATGTTCTCCCCACTGTATGTACACAGCTACGAAAAATAAAGACGAAAACTCTCTAGGTAGATAGTGTGGTCTACAGGTTATCATGAGATACTCTACCTCAGGCAGGCAAAACCTTGAGACTTCTTTAGATATTGTGCACCAGCTGTTGTTTACAAATATACATAGACCGCCACCCTTTGTCATACCAGAGGCTGCTGTTCTATCCTGCCGATACAGTGTATAACCCACCAGCTGTGTTATTCATGTTGTCATTCAGCCACGACTCAGTGAAGCATAAGATGTTTCAGTTTTTAATGTCCCATTGGTAGGATATATGTGATTTTAGTTTGTCCAATTAATTATCCAGCGATTGCACGTTGGCTAACAGCACAGGTGGCAACTGCACATTAACCACTCGTCACAAGGCACCCGATCTTCTTCCGCAAAATCTTTTCCGTCTCTTTCTCCTACGAATGACGGGGATGAGGTCCTGTTCGGATGTCTGGAGTAAATCCCTCTCGTCCAACTCATTAAAGAGAAATTCTTCAATAAGTTCAAGGTGAGTAATCGCTGTTCTGATTTCCAGAAGTTATTTTCGGTCATAAGAGATGGTAGCAGCAACATTATGAACAAAATAAGTTAGAAACAACAAGAAAAAACTAACAAAATAGCACAGTTGGTTAATAAGAGCCCATAAAACGTCAGCCATCTTCTCCAGCGCCAACAAGGTGACCCCTTACACAAGAATGTTTATGCATGTGTGCTGTTGGTGAGACTACTGGTCTCACCTCGCTGGCTATCAGGTCTACAAGGCCGTCATGTCTAGCAATGTAGAAATCCCCCGCACACACACACACACACACACACTGCAGTATTACAATGTTTGTCTGCATGTCTTTTTACCCTGGTTAATCATCTCATCCCTATGTAGATCAACACTCCTACACTGAGACACTTTATGAATACTGACCCGGATGTAACAACCAAAACATAACTCAAAACATAACAAGGAGTAAAATGATACATTACCCTCAAGTATGTGTCTTATGTATATATTACTAAAAACAAAGAACCAAAAAACTATATTTCAAGATATTGTCAAGTGTACTTACAGAGTGAAGTGAAGGGGAGAGGTCTTGTACAGTGAGTTAACTGTCTGGTAGTGTGTGGGAACTGCTGAAGTGTCAGTTCTGAAGTGTCAGTTCTGTGGTTGATACATATTTATAGTAGTCAGAACACAAGTAGCTGATCCAGAACTGTCCTTTCCTTCCTTTCCTTCCTCATTAACATGCATGAGGACCAGAACATCATGTCAGAGAACGGAGGTTACTGTATTAGAGAGGGTCCTACGTTTCTATAATGGACTAAATGTTCCCCAAATCCACTTTTATTTAAATACAGAACCATGTTAACAATATGTTGACTATTCTATATGGAATTTTTATAATATCTTAGAATGTGTTGCCTTGACCCTCTGAGTTCTACATGGAACAGGTCAAAGTTCCATTTACATTTGGTCAGTTCCATGATGTCATTCATTCTATTCTACAAACACATTCAATTTACACTCCTCATCAGCTGCATCAACGTGGTACTGAAGGTTCCAGTGTTCTGGACTAGAGCTCCTCCTACTGGCATCTCAACATTACTGCACCATCCTAATAAAAATGTCCTCAATAATGTTGGGCGAATAACAACATTACAAACTGACAATACATCAGATAGAATGGTGAAACACAACACTGTCTACTTGACAAAGTCACATTGAAGCACCAAAACACTGATGTCTGTAGTACAACATGCCTCTATCATATTATGTTACACTGTTGCCCCTTGTGTACAGTACTGGTAGTAGCATTAGTTAGCAGAGGAATCAGTATCATCATCACCATAGTCTGCTGTATTGACTGCTGCTGTCCATATACTGTATAGTCTAATGTAGCCTGTTATCCATATATAGTCTAATGTAGCCTGTTATCCATATATAGTCTAATGTAGCCTGTTATCCATATATAGTCTAATGTAGCCTGTTATCCATATATAGTCTAATGTAGCCTGTTATCCATATATAGTCTAATGTAGCCTGTTATCCATATATAGTCTAATGTAGCCTGTTATCCATATGTAGTCTAATGTAGCCTGTTATCCATATATAGTCTAATGTAGCCTGTTATCCATATATAGTCTAATGTAGCCTGTTATCCATATAGTCTAATGTAGCCTGTTATCCATATAGTCTAATGTAGCCTGTTATCCATATAGTCTAATGTAGCCTGTTATCCATATATAGTCTAATGTAGCCTGTTATCCATATATAGTCTAATGTAGCCTGTTATCCATATATAGTCTAATGTAGCCTGTTATCCATATATAGTCTAATGTAGCCTGTTATCCATATAGTCTAATGTAGCCTGTTATCCATATGTAGTCTAATGTAGCCTGTTATCCATATATAGTCTAATGTAGCCTGTTATCCATATATAGTCTAATGTAGCCTGTTATCCATATATAGTCTAATGTAGCCTGTTATCCATATATAGTCTAATGTAGCCTGTTATCCATATATAGTCTAATGTAGCCTGTTATCCATATATAGTCTAATGTAGCCTGTTATCCATATATAGTCTAATGTAGCCTGTTATCCATATATAGTCTAATGGTGCCTGTTATCCATATATAGTCTAATGTAGCCTGTTATCCATATATAGTCTAATGTAGCCTGTTATCCATATATAGTCTAATGTAGCCTGTTATCCATATATAGTCTAATGTAGCCTGTTATCCATATATAGTCTAATGTAGCCTGTTATCCATATATAGTCTAATGTAGCCTGTTATCCATATATAGTCTAATGTAGCCTGTTATCCATATATAGTCTAATGTAGCCTGTTATCCATATATAGTCTAATGTAGCCTGTTATCCATATATAGTCTAATGTAGCCTGTTATCCATATATAGTTTCATGTTGTGGTGAAATCCTGCACAGATCCTTCACTGTGCGCTGCCACTTTAAGAGCACATCAGCAGTCAGGAAGGAGGAAATAAAGCTCTTCTGGCTCTCTGTGTGGAGCTGTTGGTTGGACCACAGTGTGTGCAACTCTGCAGAAGTCCTGTTTATTTTCAGCGTGCTTAGTTGTAAAGTGTTAAGTTGATCGCCGGTGTTACCTCTCCAGGTCGTGGTTTTAAAATGCTTGTTTTTCCTGACGTTGAAGTTAGGTTCACTTTAGGTTCTTAACAGACAAACAAACTGTATGTAGGTCTACATTATTTATATCTAGGTTAACAGACAAACTGTATGTAGGTCTACATTATGTATGTCTAGATTAACAGACAAACAAACTGTATGTTGGTCTACATTATGTATATCTAGGTTAACAGACAACAAACTGTATGTAGGTCTACATTATGTATGTCAAGGTTAACAGACAAACAAACTGTATGTAGGTCTACATAATGTATGTCTAGGTTAACAGACAAACAAACTGTATGTGGTCTACATAATGTATGTCTAGGTTAACAGACAAACTGTATGAAGGTCTACATTATGTATGTCTAGGCTAACAGACAAACAAACTGTATGTAGGTCTGCATTATCTATGTCTAGGCTAACAGACAAACAAACTGTATGTAGGTCTTCATTATATGTGTCTAGGTTAACACACAAACAAACTGTATGGAGGTCTACATTATGTATATCTAGGTTAACAGACAACAAACTGTATGTAGGTCTACATTATGTATGTCAAGGTTAACAGACAAACAAACTGTATGTAGGTCTACATAATGTATGTCTAGGTTAACAGACAAACAAACTGTATGTAGTCTACATAATGTATGTCTAGGTTAACAGACAAACTGTTTGAAGGTCTACATTATGTATGTCTAGGCTAACAGACAAACAAACTGTATGTAGGTCTACATTATCTATGTCTAGGCTAACAGACAAACAAACTGTATGTAGGTCTACATTATATATGTCTAGGTTAACACACAAACAAACTGTATGGAGGTCTACATTATGTATATCTAGGTTAACATACAAACTGTATGTTGTTCAACATTATGTATGCCTAGGCTAACAGACAAACAAACTGTATGTAGGTCTACATTATGTATGTCTAGGTTAACAGACAAACAAACTGCATGAAGGTCTACCTTATGTATGCCTAGGTTAACAGACAAACAAACTGTATGTTGGTCTACATTATGTATGTCTAGGCTAACAGACAAACAAACTGTATTTAGGTCTACATTATGTATGTCTAGGCTAACAGACAAACAAAACAGCAATATAAAAACATTGTCATATCAGAAGTTTGAGGACTAGAAACCAATAATAATGAAAAGATAGACATCATCAAGCGTACTTACAGCGTGAGGAGAGAGAGGGGAGGTGAGCTCACTGTCCAAGCTGAGAATGAAACAGAATGGTGTGAGTTCTGTGGTTGACAGCAACTAGATGTACTGAGGGGCTGAAAGGTGCTGCAGAGCTGGCTTCCTGTCCTCATGATGCCTCTTCCTGGCAACCAACACGCCAGTGAAGGGCTTTAAGAACGGTGTGGACATCTTCATGAGGAGAGAGAGGGACTTTACAAGAAATGTCTGTCTGATATGTCATAGGCTACTTGTATTTCTTCATTGGTGGCTCCAATATGGAGAGTGGATAGATGGGTCCCTCCTGAGAGGATTGAGAAACACTAGTTCTGGTGGGGGTGCTGTTCATTCCCCAAACATGTTGCTAAAACTGTTTTTGGGTTTTAGAACACCAGTATCCATAGCCTTTCTGAATAATGAATTACATTAATAATGACACTACATATGATTTGATTAAACTGTATTTTATTATGAATGAATACAACTGATTGACATAATAAAACAGTAAGTCATTTGTTCACTCAGCTCCCCCACATGCTGAGAGGATACAGACAGATTGTCTTTTTACATTGATGCTCTCATCAATCATTCTGTGCTCTGGGTGGTCAGGGTGGTCAGGGTGGTCAGGGTAGTCAGGGTAGTCTGAGTGGTCAGGGTAGTCTGGGTGGTCAGGGTAGTCTGGGTGGTCAGGGTGGTCTGGGTGGTCAGGGTAGTCTGGGGGTCAGGGTAGTCTGGGTGGTCAGGGTGTTCAGGGTTGCCATGGTTTCCTGTCTCTTCCTCTATGGTCAGGCTTGTGTTTGATGCGACATTTGTCACCATACAGGCAGCCAGTGGTCCTCCAGAAGAAACACTCATCACCATTGATGGGAGCCATCCTCCTGGTCCTAGGAAAGACAAACAAACAGTATGAAAACACAAGCACCTCCACGCAAGTGCTCCCATCCCCACCTTCTGTCAGTTATCTGTAATTTTGTACAATTCATGGCCCATAGATTAATAGCAATTTAGAATACAACATTATAAATGCTTATATACATTAATAATATATAGTTGATGTTTTGACATATAGTTGGATGTCCTTACCCTGTGGCCGCGTACTGGGAGGCTGAGGAGGTGTTGAGGTCTCGGTTGGAGGTTGGTCCTCTGAGGAGAGGACCTA
The DNA here is from genome assembly GCF_036934945.1 of Oncorhynchus masou masou. Classification (NCBI taxonomy): domain Eukaryota; kingdom Metazoa; phylum Chordata; class Actinopteri; order Salmoniformes; family Salmonidae; genus Oncorhynchus; species Oncorhynchus masou. The sequence continues at coordinate 58,762 of NW_027008961.1, forward strand.
GCGGTCTGGGTACCAAATCACCAGTCTGGTGCTCTCCAGCTGCACCACCTGGACAGTAGGACAAACCGCAGGCACAGTCAAAATACATACAACATCATCCACTGTCAAAATACATACAACATCATCCACTGTCAAAATACATACAACAGCAGCCACTGTCAAAATACATTAAATGGAACCAATAGCATAGTCCCAAAAGTTCAAGGAACCAATAACAGAGTCAAAAAAGTACAATGGAACCAATAGCCTAGTCCCAATAGCACAATGGAACCAATAGCATTGTCTCAATAGTACAATGGAACCAATAGCATATTCCCAAAAGTACAATCTCCTTTTGTTCAAGCTAAATAATTGAAAGCACATCTCACATAGTTAAATGCATTTGGCAGCATTATGTTTCATCCCACCACTAACCTGGAGCCTCTCCAAGGCGAGAGCAGCCATGTTAGTATTCTTGATTTTGACAAAGGCACATCATCTCTCATGTAGAACTCTGATACTCTCTATCTCACCACACATATAACCACAACTAGGGAGAGACTAAACATTGAGAGTATTATAGTTCTACATTATATTTCTATGTTATTTACTGTAGATGAGGGGAGATAAAATTAGAACTCTGATACTCTCTCCCTACACCTACAGTACAGAATGTATAATTAGAATGTAGAACTCTGATACGATCTTCCCTCAACTACAGTACAGCACATATAATTATAATGTAGAACTGTGATGCTCTCTGTGTTCTGTACTGTAGGTGAGGGGCGATATAATTATAATGTAGAACTGTGATGCTCTCTGTGTTCTGTACTGTAGGTGAGGGGCGATAGAATTAGAATGTAGAACTGTGATGCTCTCTATGTTCTGTACTGTAGGTGAGGGGAGATCGAATTAGAATGTGGAACTGTGATGCTCTCTGTGTTCTGTACTGTAGGTGAGGGGAGATAGAATTAGAATGTAGAACTCTGAAAGTCCTCTGGATAAGAGTGTCTGTTGACTAACATGTAGTTCGAGATGCAGATACAGAACTAAAACAGATGGGGCATGATGGTCATACGTTTTGAAAAGGTCCAATATGTGTTTCTCAGTGAGGTCCATGGTGACGTTCCCCACCCAGAGACAGGGACAGGGGGACCAGAGGAGGAGAGGAAGGGAGGGGACCATGGTCAGAATAAATCCATTACAGCAACCTTACAACAACCCAACATTATGAATGTGACCTAAATGGCACCCTATCCCTTACACAGTGCACTATGTTTGACCGTGACCTTGAGGCTCTGGTAGAAAATAGTGCACTGTGTAGGAATAGGGTGCTATTTTGGACAGTCTATAGAACGTATAGCTGTAGGTATATACACTCACATTCAAGTATGTATAATTTAGATGTGGAATAACCAAACAACAGACTGGGTGTGATTTCAGTTAACGAATCTGGTCTGTAATGGTGAGATAACCTTGTCTTAGACCTGGAGATTCATGTTAGCTAACAGGAGCTAATGTCTACACTTTAGCTCAGTGGGCTATCATGGTCTAGAATCACAATACAACCCAGGTATGATAGCCAGAGTTAAACATACACACCCAGTAGAGTCCTGAGGGGAGGAGAGGTCCACCACTGGAGTCCCTGAGGGGAGGAGAGTTCCACCACTGGAGTCCTGAGGGGAGGAGAGTTCCACCACTGGAGTCCTGAGGGGAGGAGAGGTCCACCACTGGAGTCATGAGGGGAGGAGAGGTCCACCACTGGAGTCCTGAGGGGAGGAGAGGTCCACCACTGGAGTCCTGAGGAGAGGAGAGGTCCACCACTGGAGTCCTGAGGGGAGGAGAGGTCCACCACTGGAGTCATGAGGGGAGGAGAGGTCCACCACTGGAGTCATGAGTACCAATTTGTAAGTCGCTCTGGATAAGAGCGTCTGCTAAATGACTTAAATGTAAATGTAAATGAGGGGAGGAGAGGTCCACCACTGGAGTCATGAGGGAAGGAGAGTACCACCACTGGAGTCATGAGGGGAGGAGAGGTCCACCACTGGAGTCCTGAGGGGAGGAGAGGTCCACCACTGGAGTCCCTGAGGAGAGGAGAGGTCCACCACTGGAGTCATGAGGGGAGGAGAGGTCCACCACTGGAGTCCTGAGGGGAGGAGAGGTCCACCACTGGAGTCATGAGGGGAGGAGAGGTCCACCACTAGAGTCATGAGGGGAGGAGAGGTCCACCACTGGAGTCCCTGAGGAGAAGTCCACCACTAGAGTCCTGAGGGGAGGAGAGGTCCACCACTGGAGTCATGAGGGGAGGAGAGGTCCACCACTGGAGTCCTGAGAGGAGGAGAGGTCCACTACTGGAGTCATGAGGGGAGGAGAGGTCCACCACTGGAGTCCTGAGGGGAGGAGAGGTCCACTACTGGAGTCATGAGGGGAGGAGAGGTCCACCACTAGAGTCCTGAGGGGAGGAGAGGTCCACCACTAGAGTCCTGAGGGGAGGAGAGGTCCACAACTGGAGTCCCGAGGGGAGGAGAGGTCCACCACTGGAGTCATGAGGGGAGGAGAGGTCCACTCCTGGAGTCACGAGGGGAGGAGAGGTCCACCACTGGAGTCCTGAGAGGAGGAGAGGTCCACTACTGGAGTCATGAGGGGAGGAGAGGTCCACCACTGGAGTCATGAGGGGAGGAGAGGTCCACCACTGGAGTCCTGAGGGGAGGAGAGGTCCACTACTGGAGTCATGAGGGGAGGAGAGGTCCACCACTGGAGTCCTGAGGGGAGGAGAGGTCCACCACTGGAGTCATGAGGGGAGGAGAGGTCCACCACTGGAGTCCTGAGGGGAGGAGAGGTCCACCACTGGAGTCATGAGGGGAGGAGAGGTCCACCACTAGAGTCATGAGGGGAGGAGAGGTCCACCACTGGAGTCCCTGAGGAGAGGTCCACCACTAGAGTCCTGAGGGGAGGAGAGGTCCACCACTGGAGTCATGAGGGGAGGAGAGGTCCACCACTGGAGTCATGAGGGGAGGAGAGGTCCACCACTAGAGTCCTGAGGGGAGGAGAGGTCCACCACTAGAGTCCTGAGGGGAGGAGAGGTCCACAACTGGAGTCCCGAGGGGAGGAGAGGTCCACCACTGGACTGGAGTCATGAGGGGAGGAGAGGTCCACTGGAGTCCTGGAGTCACTGGAGTCATGGGGAGGAGAGGTCCACCACTGGAGTCCTGAGGGGAGGAGAGGTCCACCACTAGAGTCCTGAGGGGAGGAGAGGTCCACCACTGGAGTCCTGAGGGGAGGAGAGGTCCACCACTGGAGTCCTGAGGGGAGGAGAGGTCCACCACTGGAGTCCCTGAGGGGAGGAGAGTCCACCACTGGAATGGAGGAGAGGTCCAGGTCACTGGAGTCCTGAGGGGAGGAGAGGTCCACCACTGGAGTCCCTGAGGGGGAGGAGAGGTCCACCACTGGAGTCCTGAGGAGAGGTCCACCACTGGAGTCATGAGGGGAGGAGAGGTCCACCACTGGAGTCCTGAGGGGAGGAGAGGTCCACACTGGAGTCTGGAGTCCTGAGGGGAGGAGAGGTCCACCACTGGAGTCCCTGAGGAGAGGTCCACCACTAGAGTCCTGAGGGGAGGAGAGGTCCACCACTGGAGTCATGAGGGGAGGAGAGGTCCACCACTGGAGTCCTGAGGGGAGGAGAGGTCCACCACTGGAGTCATGAGGGAGGAGAGGTCCACCAGGAGTCATGAGGGGAGGAGAGGTCCACCACTAGAGTCATGAGGGGAGGAGAGGTCCACCACTGGAGTCCTGAGGGGAGGAGAGGTCCACCACTAGAGTCCT
>NW_027008962.1:0-59976 GCF_036934945.1 Oncorhynchus masou masou
GTTAGAAATATATATATATATATTTATACAATTACAAATAACATTGTACCAAATTCAAATTCAAGCTGCTTTATTGGCATGAAAAACATTGTGTCAATATTGCCAAAGCAACAATGTATACAATATACATTGTAACAAAATTCTAAATGATAGCAAATATAAAATATTGAAGTGTAGTAAATAATAATACAAAATTAAATACAAAAATAATAATAATTACAGTAATAACAATAATAGCAATAACAAGTAAGTTACTGCTTACTATGCAGATGTTATTATTCAGTGTCCCTCAGGCTATGGCAGAAAAATATATATTTGGCTGCAAGAGGAGCCATTGCTCCTTCGCCCATGAGTATTCTTAGTTTTTCCTCTGGGTTCAATTTGTAAAAATTTGGAATATGTTTAGTAATTTCTGTGAAAAATTAATCTCTTTGTGAGGAATATTTATCACAGTAAAGGAGAAAGTGCATCTCTGTCTCTACATCCCCTGTTATGCAGTGACCACATACACGCTCCTCTTTGGGTAGCCATGTCTTTTTATGTCTGCCGGTTTCTATTGCCAATCGGTGGTCACTCAGCCTGTAATTGGTAAGGATCTGTCTCTGCTTCTCTGCTTGGGATTACCTATTCCAAGTTATGGAAAGATTTGGTTTCAACAAAGAAGTGATACAGTGCATCAAAATACTGTATTCATGTCCGACCGATAGAATAAAGATAAATGGACATTTTACACGAACGATAAAATTAGAGCGAGGGGCAAGACAAGGCTGTAATCTATCACCCACGCTCTTCTCCTTGTACCTCGAACCATTAGCACAGGCAATAAAACAGGACCCAACCTTAGAGGGAATAACAATAAGAGGCAGTGAACAAAGATATGCATGTATGCTGATGACGTTCTGTTATTCCTTATAGACCCAGGCTCAAGTGTACCTAGATTGATGGATGTTTTACAAACATTTGGAACATATTCAGGGTATGTGCTTAACGTACACAAGACCCAAGCCCTAGTATATACTTATACCCAACAGGAAGTGCTGAAGAGTAGGTATAACTTCACCTGGACCTCTTCATCCATTAAATATCTGGGAGTAAATTTACCAAAAGATATACCCAAACTTTATTGCATGAATTACGATCACATCAACAAGAAAATATATGATGACCTAGAATGGTGGAAAGGTGGAATTCACTTCCCTTAGATCTTAGTAGTAGAATTGAAACAATCAAAATGAACCTCCTGCCGAGGTTACTGTATTTGTTCCAATCACTGCCCATTGAAATCCCGCCTAAACAGTTGAGGGAATGGGATAAACGGATATCAAGGTTCATCTGGAGCAGTAAGAGACCAAGAACTAGATATACAACATTACAGTTACCAAAAAACTGTGGGGGTATGGCCTTACCAAACCTAAAAGATTTATGTGTCAGCCCAATTGAGACCCCTGGTGTGTTGGTGCATTTCAGAATACGAATCCAGATGGAAAGACATCGAGACTACTCTGACAGGGATACCCATACAGTCCGTTTTGGGAAATAAGGATATTTTAAAAGAAATATACAATAGACAAAATCCCTGGATTAATTTCTCTCTGAAGACATGGTTTAGGGTAGTTAAACAAAATAATTTAGACAGAGATCAAACTGCTGAGTTGGCCCGCATACGACCCCAGCTTCATCCCTGCAACTCAGGACAGCAGGTTTAGACAATGGACGCAGAAAGGCATCACATCATTCAGTACAATTATAAGGAATGGGAACCTAGATAACTTCCAGGACCTAAGTAAAAAACATGGCTTGGATAAACAAGATTTTTACAGATACTTACAAGTACGACACTCTTTCTTAAGGGAGATAAAAGTGACTGACCCTCGAGCACCTCCAAAATGAATCCAAGTATTCATTGACTCATACAACTTGGGGAGTAACAAAAAAACGATTTAAAATCTCTACTTGGGTATTCAATCCTCAAAGAAACATTCTACAAACTATACTGGGGAGAAATAAGATCTAACATTGGAAAAATAATGGGATTTGACATAGAACAAACATTGATTTCTTTGTACATGGGTGACCTGATGACTTACACAATAGAGAAAAGTACCTCTTGAAGGTCCTACTGGCAGCCAGTAAAAAGGCTATCACTAGGAAATGGCTACAAAAATACCCTCCCACAGTGACACAATGGATAGACATTGTAGAAGAAATACACTACAAGGAGCGTATGACCTCTGCTTTAAGAACTCAAGAATACTGGGAAAAATGGGTTTCGTACTTGGAAAAGGTCTAATTCAAAGATGTCAGTGTAACTAATATGATGGTATGATGATGAAGGTATGAAGTGCACTGCAACTGCCAGATCTGCTTTTGTTGTTGTTCTTTTATTTGGCTTTATTTGTACTTTCTTTGTGTTCCTACAATAAAAACTACGTATAAAAAAAAGAAATCCAGGTATTTCCAAAGGGTTCACTTACTTTTTCTTCCCATTGTATACTGCATCTTACCCCAGCTGTAGGTCCATTGTGTGTGTCATCGTTTTAAGTCTCAACATCAACCAGCTCTGGTGGCATTGGGGACTTGGGATGCTTGCTCTCAAAGTGCTGTTTGAATGTCTTCAGGTCAGGCATCTACTTCTGTAAGGGTCAGGTAAGGAATGGAGGATATTAACAATCATTGGCTGAGACTGAATTTTCGGGTGACAAACAAACAAAGTAATGAGATGCATCAAACTACTACACATCACATAGGCATGTACAATGGACTGTACTGAGAGAAACCTAAAGGTAGGCACGTGAAACGTTCAGGTTGCTGCACTGACTATGGAGGCTCAAGTCTAGAGTGCCAGGCATTTGTTCAACTCTCTAAATGGTTAAATGACTCTGACGTTCAGGGGTGGATGGAGAGACTGCTGGTGCTGGTGAGCTTCTGCCCCTATTTTAGGTCATCACACAAATCCCCCACCCATGTCCAGGGGTCTCAGTGTTATGTCCCTTGAAATATATGTACTTTTGGTAATACTTTGTGAGTAGGCAACAAATACAATCTTCTTAAATTGACATGTTGAATTTTTTTGCCATAGTAAATTGTATAATGCGCAAATTTCCCTAATGCAGACAGTTTGTGTTACTACCTTACACAAGCTTGCATTTTCACCCTATAAAACTTAGTGGAATTACACAAAATGTTAACCTCAGATCACGATAACAAGATTGATTGTTTTAAACAGATCTGTCACGACTTCCACTGAAGTCGGTTCCTCTCCTTGTTCGGGCTGCGTTCGACGGTCGACGTCACCGGTCTTCCAGCCATTGCAGATCCACCTGTCATTTCCATTTGTTTTGTCTTGTTTTCCCACACACCTGGTTTACATTCCCTCATTACTTGACGTGTAAATAACCCTCTGTTCCCCACATGTCTGTGTGTGGAATTGTTTGTTGTAAAGTGTATGTGCACTTCAGAATGGTTTGCAACGGGTTATTTCAACCCATATTTTGTTGTTCTGGGTGCCTTTGGTTTTTTCCTCATTAAACTGCTCAGGTTAATAACCAGTTCTGCTATCCTACGCCTGACCTCCCTGCAGCCCGTTACGCAACTCTTTCAAGATCAATTGCAAATTAGAACATGGAGTTAATGATATGCCCAGGAAATGGCACAGACAATTTGGGGCGGTCTCTCCATAAAAGTCAATGGCCACACACCAATACATGGATTTGACAGTCAAATTACTACTTAAATTGCAGTCAACTGTTGTTATTCTATAGAGGGTCGTGATTTGTTTAGGTTAACTAACAAAAAAAGTGGTCTGGTCCCTTTTCCATGATGGAAGCCTCCCGAAATCATCATCCAACATTCCAAAATATAGATATAAGCCTTCAAGTACTCATCTAACCAACTTCTTCAGGGCCAGCCAGGCTCCCTGTCGCCCCCCACGCGCCCTGAAACCCAACCCCCAATAAGAAGAAGCCCAAATACGACCTGCCCTTGCCCAGTATACATACAAGGTCAGGGGACAACACTGGTTTTTCGTCTTGTAGTTAAACTTGTTTTATACACAGTTTAAAGGGATAGTTCATCCCAATTACAAAATTGCTTAAGTTGCATTTACATTTAATTTCAAATCCAATGCATCCAAAGTGTACATTAGTCTTTCCTGGTTCATAACATATTTTTTGGTCCCTTTCAGATCACAGCCATGTCAACAGTGGGCGTCAGGCTTGTAAGAGACATGTGAGATATCTGTGAGATTCAGTGAACAAGGCTGGAAGGTGAGATTCTATCTCTCTTAACTACTCATTGTACTGAATAGATAATCATGAGCTAACATTGTACCACCTTATTTGCTGTAACACACAGTTAGTATTTTTAGGGAAGCAAGGCATTTGTGTAGGATGTGCATTGTAGAGTATGTTCTTTGCATTCTTTATCATGTATTTCTCATTGAAAGAGTCTATTCTAGTCATTCATCTTGTCTTTTGATTTCTATGGTATTTCTCTCTATTATGACTGGGTATTGGCTCCTGCGGGTTACTCTGCCTTCTACTGTGATGGAGAATGCCTCTACCCTCTGTGTTCCTGCATGAACTCCACCACCCACACTATGATCCAACTAGTAATCAGTATGCACTACTACACCCTCTCTCACATGAACGTTAACATTACTGGTTTCAGTGGGAAAGATGGTAAATGGTTCAGACATTAATGGTAAATATAAAAAACTAAGATACCCAAGTTACCGGAGTCTACAATGGCAAACTGTTAATGTAGAGTAGGGATAGTGAGAAGTAACATTCAAGACTGAAGCAATTATCCCCTCTAGTGGTATACTTCATACTGTACCAGGTTACTACACACACTGATAATACAAAACATTGAGGACACCTGCTCTTTCCATGAAAGAGTTAAATAAAGTTCGTTCAGAGCCATCGACGTGTCTGCTTGGGGGGGGGGGGGGGGGGATATATACGGCTGTGATTATAATCGAAGAGAATTCTCTTGGTAGGTAATGCGGTCTACATTTGATTGTGAGGAATTCTAAATCAGGTGAACAGAAGGATTTGAGTTCCTGTATGTTTCTTTCATCGCACCATGCCTCGTTAGCCATAAGGCATACACCCACACCCCTCTTCTTACCAGAAAGGTGTTTGTTTCTGTCGGCGCGATGCGTGGAGAAACCCGTTGGCTGCACCGCATCGGATAGCGTCTCTCCAGTGAGCCATGTTTCCGTGAAGCACAGAACGTTAGTCTCTGATGTCCCTCTGGAATGCTACCCTTGCTCGGATTTCATCAACCTTGTTGTCAAGAGACTGGACATTGGCAAGAAGAATGCTAGGAAGTGGGGCACGATGTGCCCGTCTCCGTAGTCTGACCAGAAGACCGCTACGTTTCCCTCTTTTTCGGAGTCGTTTTTTGGGGTCGCTGCATGCGATCCATTCCGTTGTCCTGTTTGTAAGGCAGAACACAGGATCCGCGTCGCGAAAAACATATTCTTGGTCGTACTGATGGTGAGTTGACGCTGATCTTATATACAGTAGTTCTTCTCGGCTGTATGTAATGAAACCTAAGATGACCTGAGGTACTAATGTAAGAAATAACACGTAAAAAAACAAAAAACTGCATAGTTTCCTAGGAACGCGAAGCGAGGCGGCCATCTCTGTCGGCGCCTGGTACGGCAACTGCTCCGCCCTCAAACGTAAGGCTCTCCAGAGGGTAGTGAGGTCTGCACAACGCATCATCGGGGGCAAACTACCTGCCCTCCAGGACACCTACACCACCCGATGTTACAGGAAGGCCATAAAGATCATCAAGGACATCTACCACCTGAGCCACTGCCTGTTCACCCCGCTATCATCCAGAAGGCGAGGTCAGTACAGGTGCATCAAAGCTGGGACCGAGAGACTGAAAAACAGCTTCTATCTCAAGGCCATCAGACTGTTAAACAGCCACCACTAACATTGAGTGGCTGCTGCCTACACACTGACACTGACTCAACTCCAGCCACTTTAATAATGGGAATTGATGGGAAATGTTGTAAATATATCACTAGCCACTTTATACAATGCTACCTTATATAATGTTACTTACCCTACATTATTCATCTCATATGCATACCTATATACTGTACTCTATATCATCGACTGCATCCTTATGTAATACATGTATCACTAGCCACTTTAACTATGCCACTTTGTTTACATACTCATCTCACATGTATATACTGTACTCGATACCATCTACTGTATCTTGCCTATGCTGCTCTGTACCATCACTCATTCATATATCCTTATGTACATATTCTTTATCCCCTTACACTGTGTATAAGACAGTAGATTAGGAATTGTTAGTTAGATTACTTGTTGGTTATTACTGCATTGTCGGAACTAGAAGCACAAGCATTTTGCTACACTCGCATTAACATCTGCTAACCATGTGTATGTGACAAATAAAATTTGATTTAATTTGATTTTTACATAGACTGACCAAGTGAAAGCTATGACCCCTTATTGATGACACTTGTTGTATCCACTTCAGTCAGAGTAGATGAAGGGGAGTTAAAGAAATATTTTAAAACCTTGAGAAAATTGAGACATGGATTGTGTGTGTGTCATTCGGAGGGTGATTCGGCAAGAGAAAAGATTTAACTGCCTTTGAACGGGGTATGGTAGTAGGTGCCAGGCGCACCGGGTTAAGTGTGTCAAGCACTGCAACACTGCTGGTTTTTTCATGCTCAACCATTTCCCATGTGTATCAAGAATGGTCCACCACCCAAAGGACGTCCAGCCAACTTGACACAACATGGGCAGCATCCTTGTGGAACACTTAGGGCAGCTTGTAGAGTCCATGCCCAGACGAAATGAGGCTGTTCTGAGGGAAAAAGGGTGTGCAACTCAATATTAAGAAGATGTTCCTAATGTTTTGTGCACTCAGTGTATGTCGCCCTACATGTTTTTAAATAGTACAGTATCACAAATCACAGAACAAAACCATATAAAGTGTGGGCCTGTAGTATCTGTAAATCAACTAAACGTTGTTTTTTATTTCCATATGCAGATAATAAAGCATCATTGTTCATGTAATAATCTAATATTAGCATTATACCTCTAGGAAGAGGAAATGGTCATAAAACCAAATAGATGAAAAGACGGAAACAAAAATGTTTTTGAACTACAACTTATGTTATTTAAAAATGTCAAATTCAGTGCAAAGTAATGTAGTGCATTGGTGTCTAGATCCCTGTTGGGTGGCAAAGTGTCACAAGAATCCTGTGGGGAGAGAAAACAAGAGAATGCATTAAATTAATGGGTGTTAACTAATCAGGGTTCAACAAAGCACTTCAAGTCCTCAATTCCTTCAAAAGAGAGAGAGAAGGAGAAAGGAGTATGGTCCCTGCAGTAGGACTACATGCTGGCCATGAGGTTCTCCAAGTGGTACTCCAGGATGCTGGAGAGCTCAGTGACCAGAGACTCTGGGTTAAAGTACCAGGCCAGCTGCTGGCCAAACATGTCATCTAGCAGAGCCATCAGCCCGCCCTGAAGAGAACACCACACAACACATTGAAAATGGCTCTGAGTTACTAGCTTATCAAGAGGAGAGAGACAATTAGAAATACTCCCCCTAAAATGGCATTGAAACCTGGTTAACCATGAATAAGGAAGTAAACAGGAAGTAACCTCTTGACTCTTACATTGAGCAGCAGCAGGTATCTGTCAGCCTCTGGCTCCATGTTGGCAGCAGTGGGCAGGAAGGAGTACAGGAGAGCGTACAGATGCTCCACGAACCCACCAGGGTGCTAAGGGAAACAAAGGAGGAGAAAAGAGGAGAGAAGAGGCATTTAAGTGAAACTGCTAATAGAGAGAGATCAAAACATGTACCAGTGAGATGCTATTTACCACCATCAGGGACTTCTGAGCTGTCATCATCCCAAACAGCACCTGCTCAAAGAGGACATCTATCATGTTCACATGATGGATCTTGGACAAGAAAACACATTTGGAGAAAATAGGAATGATTTCATATAGATCAGCTACGTACGATCAGCTATGTATAAAAGACATGCATGTGGAAGAACTCAGTGAGACTTGAAAGAGTTAATGAACTCACCTTTGCCTCAGCCAGCTCCCTCTCAATGTCATTCCGCTTGGAGGGGTCACTCAGGTAGTCCACAAAGTCATTTATAGGTACGGATGAATTTGGCCTCGTCCTATGACAATGAAAATAGCATCTTAGTGAACAGAACACATTTCCCCTCAGGGATGCTCTAATTCCCTTGAAATAGAATGAGTTAGTGAGTTACCATGTGGTTGGCCTGAACCAAAGCGCCCAGGAGGACCTTTCCCGCCACAAACAGATGGTTCCTGCTCAGGGTGGAACCAAGCAGGGTCTAGGAACGAGGGAAGAGTTAGGGTGAGACATCTTCCTCTAGGAGACAGAACAAGAAGTCACAGAGAGAAAAAGAAAAGTGGGACCACTCACAGTGAAGGCCTGGCGCAGGGAGACGAGCCTCAGGGCTATGTCCTCCACTCTCTTGGTGGTAAGGTAGAGGCTGTGAAAAGGGAGGGAATGGAGAATGTCTAACATTAGAGTCAATGGGGGATAACAGCATTATGACCACTATCCTTCAGCATCTGACAAGCCCAGACTACACAGACATTTAGAGGAACTCACTTTAGCAGAGGAACCTCCCTCTCCTCAGGCAGCAGGTCCTCCTCCCAGCCCTACGACAAAACAAGCATTCAAAATCAATGACCAATGCAATGACATAAAACAATCGGTCAATGGAAGGATCTTAATGATCCTAGTCAATAGTATGTGTGTGTAACGTCTGACTTCATACCAGTTGTGGCTTCAGGCTCTGGGCCAGTGAACTGCTGAGTGGTGGGCGTAGAGAAGGCTCCGACCACGCTGAAGAGGAGAGAAGCCTGTCCAGCCCCATGTGGAGAGTGGCGTACACCACTGAGACATCAGTCTGCTGCTCAAAACACACACAACACACGTGTTTACCACACACACGTTATTAGAAAACACACCAAATCTAATGTAAAAATGCCCAGTAATGTCTAGTCTATTTACATAGGAAATCGTTTATTTACCTGGTAGCAGCTAAGCATCACGTCCACAGATGTCTCGTGGCGGAGGTGAGACGCATAGTGGGTCACCCTGCCAGCCACACGCTGACAGAGAGAGAATACATGTTAAGGCCAAATGGAAAAAGTGAAGAAAAGACTAATCTAATACTATTTCAGTAGTATTTACTTCTTACCTGGATCCAAGTGATGGACTGCACTTTGGTGGCACAGTAGGGGATGCCCTCTGGACTAAGCCTGGCTGTCTCCTTGGAGATGGCCCACACCAGTTGAGTCTCCAGGCCTCTCACCTTACTCACGTGGTGCATCCTCACCACCACCTGCTGTTGAGATAAACAACAAGACAACATCAACAAAACCACTTCAGCAATGGCTGTGACACATTTCCATCAAGATCAAATGAATGACAATGTAGATTAGGATTAGGTAGTTACAAAGACACATACCTGGGATCCCCCACGCATGTAGGTGATGATGGGGCTGATGAACTGGAAAGTTCTCCAAGTTCTCCACCGGACCGGCATTGTTCTGCACATTACAATACATTCATGTTGTAAACAGTAAACATTGTAACCGTGATGTGACTGTGTGTGTGTGTGTGTGTGTGCGTGTCCATGTTTGTGTCCGTACTCTGAGGTGTGTTTGAATATGAATGAGCAGCAGTGTTGTGATGTGTCCTATCCCGTCCTTCCAGAAGGATCTTTCTTGGCCTCATCACATGTCTCAGTGGCTGGGTGTTTGGAGGGAGGGGACAACACCACGGGACAGACCCCACAGTCATCGCTGGAGATCGAACTTCAGACTCCCTCCAAAACCACTGAACCCCTCAACACACAAAGAGATTACGGTGCACACCCTTAGAGGAAGTCGGAACAGGATAACTCCCTCCAAACTCACAAAGACACAGAGGAGGAGGAACTATCCAACACCCAGTGAGAGAGAACAAGTCAGAAAGAGGAAGTGGAAGAGGCGTTAGATAGAGGAGGAGGTTACCCCAGAGGCCATTCCTCCTGTTCATGTGAGCAAGAAAGAGCAGAATGCTTCTGATCAGCCAAATGGCAGGTAGAGGGAGAGGTCATAGTGATTCACACCCAGAGAGAAAGACAACCCACACAACCTCTTGGATGAGATGAACCACGCAGAGGTAGAGGCAGAGGGCCTTCAGGGCTAGCCAGTCAGCCTGCTCTGATCCTCAAGTCAATTGTATTTAAATTCATGTTCATTGAAGATTTTTATTCAAGAACTGACAAGTCCCATTTATTTAATGATCATTTTTCACTGTCTTCAACCCTCAAGAACCAGGTTGAGTCTGGGTCATCCTTTTCCTGGGCAAACATAACTTGCATATCATCATAGACTAGGCCAAAACATTAAACTTTTAACCTTGCCTGAATAAAACAATGCATTTTTTTTATAGTGAGCAAGAGTTGCGCTATTTCCTTTTCTATGACGATTCAAATTTTTGGTTGCACCTCAACTCAACGTTGGTTGAGCGCCCTCTGTTTTTTTGTTGTCAAATAATACATTTGTTTTTAAATGTACAAGTAAATTATTAAAAACTTTAAAATTGGGATGATTCCCACTTATTTACACTACCTACTCCACACTTGCAAAGTGAAAGTTTATAGACATTTTCAGAAATTAAGTAGTAAACAGAAGAAAAGCAGATTTGAGTCCAATTATAGTGCGAATATTTTAATGGTCTATGGTTCAATCCCATTTCTGAAGGTCTGATGAATAATTAATATTGTTCCTCCTCTTCCTTGTGGCAGGCGCAGCAGCACACTGCCCTCTAAAGCCTGCAAAATAATCGCCGGACTGCCGCTTTCCTAGCTTTGCATGGAACATCCAGTGTCACGTCCTTGGTGACGTGTGGGGTGACATTTGAGATGACCACAGCAACATCCCTGGAAAGGGAAAAAAGAGGAACAGAATGTAAACAAATGCAAACCGTAGCTTCTTAACACTGGCCAGTTGAAAGGTTCTACTAAGATGTCATGACAAACGGCACCTGTCAGAGTGCTCTCTAAGTGTTGCTCACCTGCTTGGATGTCAGCTGGCAGAGACGGCCATCGTGAGAGTCCTTTCTTCAGGTGTGACGTCCACAACCTCCTAAGCATGCGCAGACCAGCCGGCTGGTGTGTTTACGGACATATTCAATCAATCCCTATACCAGTCTGCTGTCCCCACATGCTTCAAGAGGGCCACCACTGTTCCTGTTCCCAAGAAAGCTAAGGTAACTGAGCTAAACGACTTCCGTCATCATGAAGTGCTTTGAGAGACGAGTCAAGGACCATATCACCTCCACCCTACCTGACACCCTAGACCCACTCCAATTTGCTTACCGCGCAAATAGGTCCACAGACGACGCAATCTCAACCACACTGCACACTGCCCTAACCCATCTGGACAAGAGGAATACCTATGTGAGAATGCTGTTCATCGACTACAGCTCGGCATTTAACACCATAGTACCCTCCAAGCTCGTCATCAAGCTCGAGACCCTGGGTCTCGACCCCGCCCTGTGCAACTGGGTACTGGACTTCCTGACGGGCCGCCCCCAGGTGGTGAGGGTAGGCAACAACATCTCCACCCCGCTGATCCTCAACACTGGGGCCCCACAAGGGTGCGTTCTGAGCCCTCTCCTGTACTCCCTGTTCACCCACGACTGCGTGGCAACGCACACCTCCAACTCAATCATCAAGTTTGCAGACGGCACAACAGTGGTAGGCTTGATTACCAACAATGACGAGACGGCCTACAGAGAGGAGGTGAGAGCCCTCGGAGTGTGGTGTCAGGACAATAACCTCACACTCAACGTCAACAAAACTAAGGAGATGATTGTGGACTTCAGGAAACAGCAGAGGGAACACCCCCCTATCCACATCGATGGAACAGTAGTGGAGAGGGTAGTAAGTTTTAAGTTCCTCGGCATACACATCACAGACAAACTGAATTGGTCCACTCACACAGACAGCATCGTGAAGAAGGCGCAGCAGGGCCTCTTCAACCTCAGGAGGCTGAAGAAATTCGGCTTGTCACCAAAAGCACTCACAAACTTCTACAGATGCACAATCGAGAGCATCCTGGCGGGCTGTATCACCGCCTGGTACGGCAACTGCTCCGCCCACAACCGTAAGGCTCGCCAGACGGTAGTGAGGTCTGCAAAACGTATCACCGGGGGCAAACTACCTGCCCTCCAGGACACCTACACCACCCGATGTTACAGGAAGACCATAAAGATCATCAAGGACAACACCCACCCGAGCCACTGCCTGTTCACCCCGCTATCATCCAGAAGGCGAGGTCAGTACAGGTGCATCAAAGCTGGGACCGAGAGACTGAAAAACAGCTTCTATCTCAAGGCCATCAGACTGTTAAACAGCAACCACTAACATTGAGTGGCTGCTGCCAACACACTGACTCAACTCCAGCCACTTCAATAATGGGAATTGATGGGAAAGGATGTAAAATATATCACTAGCCACTTTAAACAATGCTACCTAATATAATGTTTACATACACTACATTATTCATCTCATATGTATACGTATATACTGTACACTACCATCTACTGCATCCTTATGTAATACATGCATCACTAGCCACTTTAACTATGCCACTTTGTTTACATACTCATCTCATATGTATATACTGTACTTGATACCATCTACTGTATCTTGCCTATGCTGCTCTGCACCATCACTCATTCATATTTTTATGTACATATTCTTTATCCCCTTACACTGTGTATAAGAAATTAGTTTTGGAATTGTTAGTTAGATTACTTGTTTGGTTATTACTGCATTGTCGGAACTGGAAGCACAAGCATTTCGCTACACTCGCATTAACATCTGCTAACCATGTATATGTGACAAATAAAATTTGATTTGGGCTCTGCCTCTGTATTAGGGGTGATGTCCACCACATTCAGGTGGGAAGAAGCCGGGTCTGCCTCTGTGTTACTGGTGATGTCTACATCCTCCAGGTGGGAAGAAGCCGGATCTGCTTCTGTCTTACGGGTGATGTCCACAACCTCCAGGTGGGTGCAAGCCGGGTCTGTGTTATGGGTGACAACAACAATCCTGATGAGCTCTTCTACTACAAGGCACCAAGATGTCATCAGAACAGGCGTCTGTCAGAGTGCTCTCTATCATTGTTACTCACCTGCTTGGATGTCAGCTGGTAGTGTGGTGGAAACGGCCACCGCGAGGACAGGGGGGACTGGTAGGGTGGCTGCAGGGGGCTGGAAGCAGCTCTGCACCTCATCCGCCACAAAGGCACAAACAGAGCTCATATAAAAAGGGCTCTGCAGGTCATCGGTGGAGAAGGACTGACTGATTCTCCCGAGGATCGACCGCACAGAGTCAAAAGCAGCAGCCCGGGAGAAAGGGATGTGAGGGGAAGGGTCCTTTAACATGCAGGAGAGCTTCTCCACTACGGCCGCCACCATGCCCACGGCCATCCCGCTTATTAGGATTGGGTGCTCTGAATGGCCTTCCTCTGGCTGAAGCCACAGGGCCAGGAGGAGCCTGGGCACCACCTCCACCACCACCTGAGATGTGCTGAGCAGGTTGCTACGGGGCTCATTGGACTGCTCGCCCAGAATGCTCCTCACAGCGCTTTCCACAGTGCTGTGGACCTCAGGATCGCTGAAATCAACAAAAAGGAGAAGACAAAGCTAAACAATGTGCTCACATAGAACACTGTCTTAGTCTGTTTCTGCGTAGTTCCAGATATGTAGATAAATGGATCAAGTCATATGCAGGGCAGGTCATGGAACTCACATGTCAGCTGGCGAGGTGGGGTGCATGGAGCGGCGGAGCTTGCAGAAAGCCTCGTCCTCTATGTCCATCATTTTTAGGCAAGTGTTTACTTCCCAGGCCTGCAGTAAGAAACAGGAAGTCCCATTAGTGTAATTTCACAACAGATATATTCTGCTGTGCAAACTCGTTGTTGAAAGGCAAGTAAAGAGCTCACTAACTTGTAGTATGTCTTTAACTCTCATTCTCTTACCAGCCGAGCGAGGTCGTTTCCCTCCTCCAGGGTTTCCTTCCACACCCTTCAAATAAAACACAGAGCAATTCAACTTTCCTGGCTTCTGATTTTTCTGTTGTTTATTTTACCCACACCTCCTGGAGTGCTGCTGGTGGCAGGGAATGGCAGTGAAGGTGAGTGCTGACGTGGTACTCACCTCTCCCTAAGGGATTTTTTGGCCCTGAGACACCAGCCAGCTGCTCATATTCTCCGTGGTGACATGGGGCGGGACCTGGCCTTGACTCTGGAGCAGCAGATAATGGACCATGAGCTTCTTCTGCACGATGAGGTAAGGTGTGAGACCGTGCCACGAAATACCATATCATATACTTTCAGAAGGGCCTAACGCAACATTTCACAACTGCTCATGCCTCACAATTTGCAAGTGATATTAAGAACTCTTATGACCACCTTCTCTAAACTGTCTTGAAATACAATTCTCTTTCTGTTGTTTATGTCTTTGTGGGATGAATCTTACCTGTTTATTGTAAAATGTTTGGCTGCTTCTACAGAATTCCTTTGAAGAGAATTAAAATAATGATGCTTTGATATGCACATTATGCACAGGCATTTACAGTATGCTAAAAATTAATTTCTACTAAGATTACCTTTGTGGGACCATAAGTGAACTCCGGAATGCACCAAACCCTATCCATGGTAAGATGGCGAAGAAATGCAGCGCTCGTCCAATATGCTGCACTTAGAGCAGACCAACTAATCCAACCTTGGTTTACAAGTTAAATACATAGATTTGTATAGGCATATATAAACAATCGACCACATCCATTTAAAGCAATGATTTTCAATTGAATATGTGTTGTTGTTATCCTGTTGTGCGCCTTGAGAGTCAGTCCCCTTAAGCACATTATTCCAATATTTCGGAGCTCTGAATTGACACAATGAACACTTTTGCAAAGATATTCGGTTAAAAATAAGAGTATGAATGACAAACGTATGACTTGGATTGTATGCATAATAGTGTAGTAAACAATATTGCCCAGCGTGGGAACTTTTGGTGTTAGGAAAGAATCCGTTATAAGTCTCCATGACACGTATCACTTCGTTGTCTTGTTGGTAATAGTAAAAATGCATGACAGTCCGCATTGTAATGGTCTAACAGGTGTTTTTCATTTTGCTTCTCACATTAAACAGACATTTGAGAACGGAATTGCTTACAGTTGTATCTATGATGCACAGACACACTAAAGCAGTACAGTGTAGTTTGAATAATCCATTTCAATTATTTGCAGATGTATTCCCTATTATTTACAAATCGAAAGATGTAACATTTGAAATGAATGTGGCAGAACAGTTTAGCATAGAGTTCCTGTGGGAGTCTTCTCCTTCAGTATTTTTGCCTCCAAGGCCTCGTTTCTCATTACATGGGATTTCCCCAGTGCCAACTTCACACGAGATGGCCGCTGTCTACTGTCATGTGGTGCTGAATGACAGATATCGCTATGCTGATATTGCTGCTGTCCATGGTCCTGAAATTTACAATCTTGCCTACTTGCATATGTACGACTGTCCAAACTTGAACCCACACACATACACACACATTAATGCTAATCTCTCACACAAGTTCAAACATTGCACAATCTGCAACAAGACACTGAAAGAGCATTTTATGCCAAGTGTGTTTGTGTTTGAATAAAGACCCAAAGAATGAAATTAATGTGTGGATGTTGATTGGACAGTGTATATGTGCTTTGCAAAAGCCATTTTTTACAATTCCCTGTAGCGTGTATTTTACAGAAGCATGATCAGATTGCTTTGTTTAAGCCAGAATAAAGAATTGGTCTGAGAAACTATACCGATTATAGCATGATAGCTTTTTTTAAATAGGGCAATGTATATATATATATACCCCCTTTTAAAGAGTGGCTCATTTATCACTTTCTTGCAGATATACAGTGCCTTCAGAAAGTGTTCATACCCCTTAACCTTTTCCTCATTTTGTTTTCTTACAGCCTGAATTCCAAATGGATTAAATTATAGTTTTTACAGACAACAACCCATAATGACAAAGTGAAAATATGTTTTGATTTTTTCTCAAATGTATTGAAAATGAAATACAGAAATATCTAATTTACTTAAGTATTCACAATACATGTTAGAATCACCTTTGGCAGCGATTAAAGCTGTGAGTCTTTCTGAGTAAGTCTCCAAAAGCTTTGCACCCTTGGATTGTACCATATTTGCATTATCACAATATATACAGTACCAGTCAAAAGTCTGGACACACCTACTCATTTAAGGGGTTTTCTTTATTTTTACAATTTTTTACAGTTTAAAACTATGAAATAGCGGAATTGGAATCATGTAGTAAGAAAAAAGTGTTAATAAACAAATCAAAATATATTTTATATTTGAGAATCTTCGAAGTAGCCATCCTTTTCCTTGACCACTTTGCACACTCTTGGCATTCTCTCCAAACTTTTCATGAGGTAGTCACCTGGAATGTTTTTCAATTAACAGGTGTACCTTCTTAAAAGTTAATTTGTGGAATTTCTTTCCTTCTTAAAGCGTTTGAGCCAATAGGTTGTGTTGTGACAAGGTAGGGATGGTTTACAGAAGATGTCCTTATTTGGTAAAAGACCAAGTCCATATTATGGCAAAAAACAGCTCAAATAAGCAAAGAGAAACAACATCCCATCATTACTTAAGACATGAAGGTCAGTCAATACGGAAAGTTTTAAGAACTTTGAAAGTTTCTTCTAGTGCAGTCGCAAAAACCATGAAGCGCTATGATGAAACTGGCTCTCATGAGGAAGACCCAGAGTTACCTTTGCTGCAGAGGATAAGTTCAGTAGAGTTAACTGCACCTCAGATTGGAGTCCAAATAAATGCTTCTCAGAGTTCAAGAAACACACATCTCAACATGCACTGTTCAGAGGAGACTGCATGAATCAGGCCTTCATGGTCGAATTGTTCCATTGAAACCACTACTAAAGGGCGGACACCAATAATAAGAAGAGACTTGTTTGGTCCAAGAAACACGAGCAATGGACCGTTGGACTGGTGGAATTCTTTCCTTTGGTCTGATGAGTCCAAATTCGACATTTTTGCCTTTCAATGTGTGTGTAAAGAATCCAGGCTGTTTAGTTGGGTCTACTCTTCATTATAAGACTATTTGTTGAATGGCATAAAATCCATCAGAAGCTGAAGAAGTCTTGAAGGGGACAGAGCTTGTTTTGCCAAGCAAAGTGAAAAGGACAGAGGGTAAGTAAAATGGAAAATGCATGGAAAGGAACATGGAAGATCCTCAAAGAACATTGCATTTTCAAGATCATATAACATCATGTAACATCAAAATGCATCTTACATGCATCTTATATTCCTGCCCTTACAGAAATACCACATGATTTCAACTTACATTTTATGTGTAACCATGTGAAAACATGTTTTGGAACACTACCCGTGTTCACATGTGAAATTCATGTGTTTTTTGCAAAAACACCCTGCAGTTCTACACTCAAGGATCTTAATAATGTTTTAAATGCACATGTATGATTGTGCATGTGTGATGGGTTGAAAACAAAGTCACTAAAAACAGACACCCATTTATTATTTATCCCCCCTAATTTTTTATGTATTTGTCTTAATGAATCTAAATGGTGTTTTCTACATACATTAGCGTTAGCAGTCCATCGGGCCAATAGATGGCACTGTTGCACTGTTGTAGCAGGAGAAACAGCAAGTTCTGGCCAAGCGCTCACCATTCTGCAGAATAAGGACCAGAACTTTACAGAGGTAAACTGTGTCGGTTCTTTTACTATTACAGGTATGTAACAGCACTTCAAACGTTCAAATATATACACAATATGTAATAACATGCTATTTAACAACTTTGTCCAGATATTATCAAGTTAGGAAAGGTTTTGTTTTGGCTTTGTGTCGAACTGAGTGAGAGAAGAAGGTGATTTACATTGAGTGAGAGTATATGTTAGCTTGATGCTTGCTGAGGTAAAAAAACAAAAAATTACGAGTCACAGAGACTATGTTTACTGAGTAGCTCACTTGTACTGGATTTTGTCTAGGATATTTTTTTATCAAGAATCCATTTGTTAGGGATTTCTGAGTTGGTTTTAGATGTTATTGGTTGTTTTGTGTAAAATTGTGCTCACTAGCTGGTAAACTGGCCGAGCACGCTCAGTCTGGTGGACTTTTAGTGCATACAGTGAGAGAGAGACGATTTTCTGGAGGTGCCACTATCTTAAAGCTGAATGTAATGTTGTCACTTTTCTATAGAGGTAGCGGTATATTGAAAAACATTCAGTTATTTATGGTTTCATATATAGGTGTTTCTATTGTATGAATGTGGAATACATTGTGGTTTTCATGTGAAACCATACACTAAGACAGGGTTATTTGAGGAACATTTTTGAATTCTGCTTTAGGTAAAGTGCATTTATGTTGTGTAATTTAAAGTGTGCACTTGTTTGATGTGAATATTTTCAAAGTACTAACAAGAAAATAGACAATTGAACAAGAGAAAAAAAACATTCTTCAGAATAAAGAAAGCGCCAGAACTTTGCAGACTAAACTTGTGTCCGTTCTTTTTACTATTGCAGGCCACCTCAGCTACACATGTACTCTGTCTGCACACGCATCCACGCATGCACATACACACGGACAAACACACACTAATGTTCTCTCTCTTGTGTTTGTCAGCAGTTCATCGTGGCCCTGTCGTTCGCCTCCTTCACCAAAGCTCTGTCAGGGACCTACATGAAGAGTGCCATCACTCAGAGAGACACTTTGACCTGTCCAGCTCTCTCATCGGACTCATAGACGGCAGCTTTGAGATGGGTATCAACAATAACATTGAGTTGCTTGAGAATTCATGTCGTAAAAACCAGATACAGACTACAGTATTATCCATTTTTTTTGTGGTTCAGTCAGAGTCTGCTCTCCAGTTTTATAGTTGTTCCTATTAATTGATTGACTGGCATTTGTCCATGACTCTACTGTCAAACCTCTAACATGGTTTTATTTGATGCTGTGTTGTTGCAACCTAGTATCCAAACTGATATGCCATTTTTAGTTGAAAAAAAACAGTGTTTATAATTTGCGATTCCTGACTACTGTAGTGTTGTGGTTTCTTGCAGGTAACCTGCTGTTCCTGGCTGTGGTCAGCCATTTTGGGGCGAAGCTGCACCGGCCCAGGCTCATTGCTATGGGCTGTTTCCTCATGGCTGTAGGATCCTTCCTCACAGGCCTGCCACACTTCTTCATGAGACGGTAAAACAACTGAAATACTGGTTAAACTTATACTTGTAGAGATACTCCAAATCGGAGGATAGTTTCACTTTAGAAAGAAAGAAATGTATCCAGTTGTTGATTAATTTCAGTTAACTTCGAACTAAAGTCTTGCGTAATTGGTCAGCTGCTAGATTATGTTTTGGGGCCATACATGTTAAGAGAAGGGATTAACTTGTTATGGCTGCAATCCTGTTAACGGGATAAGTGTCATCAACAACCGCTGAATAGCATAGCGCTACATTCAATAAATATTATAAAAAATATTTATATTCATGAAATCACAAGTGCAATATAAGAAAACACAGTTTAGCCTTTTGTTAATCCACCTGTAGTGTCAGATTTTGAAATTATGCTTTACAGCGAAAGCAATCCAAGCGTTTGTGTAAGTTTATCGATCGCTTGACAAAACATTAAGTACACTTTGCATCAAGTAGGTCGGTCACGAAAATTAGAAAAGCAATTAAATGTATCGTTTACCTTTGATGATCTTCGGATGTTTTCACTCACGAGATTCCCAGTTACACAACAAATGTTCCTTTTGTTCCATAAACATTATTTTTATATCCAAAACCCCTCTGTTTGTTTGGCGCGTTATGTTCAGAAATTCGCAGGAAAGAGCGGTCACGACAACGCGGACAAATTCCAAATAGTTTCCATAATGTCCACAGAAACATGTCAAACGTTTTTTATAATCAATCCTCAGGTTGTTTTTAAAATATATAATCGATAATATATCAACCGCAAATGTCTTTCACAGTAGGAGAGGGAAAAGCAATAGCTGTCCAAAATCTGTTGCGCGAGCAAAACTCATGTGACCACTTGAAGCAATGTTATCTTTCTGGCTCATTTTTCAAAATAAAAGCCTGAAACTATGTCTGAAGACTGTTGACACCTTGAGGAAGTGATAGGAAAAGGAATCTGGTTGATATCCCTTTAAATGGAGCAAAGGGAGGCTATGGAACATGGAGTTTTCAAAATAGAAGCCACTTCCTGTTTTGATTTTCCTCAGGGTTTCGCCTGCAATATCAGTTCTGTTATACTCACAGACAATATTTGGACAGTTTTGGAAACTTTAGAGTGTTTTCTATCCAATACTAATAATAATATGCATATATTAAGAACTGAGACTGAGGGGCTGGTCGTTTACAATGGGCACCTTTTCATCCAAGCTACTCAAAACTGCCCCTGCAGCCATAAAGAGTTTGGACAACAAAGGCAAGGTATTGGAGTGGCCATCACAAAGCCCTGACCTCAATCCTATTGAAAATGTGTGGGCAGAACTGAAAAGGCGTGTGCGAGTAAGAAGGCCTACAAACCTGACTCAGTTACACCAGCTCTGTCAGGAGGAATGGGACAAAATTCACACAACTTATTGTGGGAAGCTTTTGGAAGGCTACCCATAAAGTTTGACCCAAGTTAAACAATTTAAAGGCAATGCTACCAAATACTAATTGAGTGTTGGTAAACTTCTGACCCACTGGGAATGTGATGAAAGAAATAAAAGCTGAAATAAATCATTCTCTACTATTATTCTGACATTTCACATTCTTAAAATAAAGTGGTGATCCTAACTGACCTAAAACAGGTGATTTTTACTAGGATTAAATTTCAGGAATTGTGAAAAACTGAGTTTAAATGTATTTGGCTAAGGTGTATGTAAACTTCCGACTTCAACTGTATATATGTATATACATATAAACTCAGCAAAAAAATAAATGTCCTCTCACTGTCAACTGCGTTTATTTTCAGCAAACTTAACATGTGTAAATATTTGTATGAACATAACAAGATTCAACAACTGAGACATAAACTGAACCAGTTCCACAGAAATTTGACTAACAGAAATTGAATAATCAAAATCAGTGGTCAAAATAAAAAGTAACAGTCAGTATCTGGTGTGGCCATCAACTGCATTAAGTACTGCAGTGCATCTTCTCCTCTTGGACTGCACCAGATTTGCCAGTTCTTGCTGTACCATGTTACTCCACTCTTCCACCTAGGTACCTGAAAGTACCCAGACATTTCTGGGGGGAATGGCCCGAGCTCTCACCCTCCGATCCAACAGGTCCCAGATGTGCTCAATGGGATTGAGATCCGGGCTCTTCGCTGACCATGGCAGAACACTGATATTCCTGTCTTGCAGGAAATCATGCACAGAACGAGCAGTATGGCTGGTGGCATTGTCATGCTGGAGGGTTATGTCAGGATGAGCCTGCAGGAAGTGTACCACATGAGGGAGGAGGATGTCTTCCCTGTAATACACAGCGTTGAGACTGCCTGCAATGACAACAAGCTTAGTCCGATGATGCTGTGACACTCTGCGCCAGACCATGACGGACCCTCCACCTCCAAATCGATCTCGCTCCAGAGTACAGGCCTCGGTGTAACGCTCATTCCTTCAACGATAAACGTAAATCTGACCATCACCCCTGGTGAGACAAAACTGCGACTCGTCAGTGAAGAGCACTTTTTGGCAGTCCTGTCTGGTCCAGCGACGGTGGGTTTGTGCCCATAGCTGACGCTGTTGCCGGTGATGTCTAATGAGGACCTGCCTTACAACAGGCCTACAAGCCCTCAGTTCATTCTCTCAGTTTATTGCAGAAGGTCTGAGCACTGATGTAGGGATTGTTCCTGGGAAACATGGGAAACAGTGTTTATACCCTTTACAATGAAGATCTGTGAAGTTACTTGGATTTTTAGGAATTATCTTTGAAAGACAGGGTCCTAAAAAAGGGACGTTTATTTTTTTGCTGAGTTTATATATATATATATATATATATTTACAAATTCACCACATTCATGATTCTATATTTGAATCAAAAAGCTTTAATTTATGTTCACCATGTGCTGATGTGCTCAGCACTGTCAACAGACCCCATTATGACATCACAATGTAACGGAAGCCTTGCCATGATATCATTGCTGGTTCCATCTGACAAGCAACATTTAATTTCCACTCATTTCATGATAGATCTCTCACAGAGATAGGTTAAGTTCTTATTTTGAGAGTGTTAATATTTATCATCAATGGCTTATCGAGGGAGAAAATCAAGTGAGTTTGACAAACTCCAGAAGGAGAACTCACAGATGAAGAGCGTCATCGAACACCTGAGGAAGCAAAACATGGCTTTAAACCAACACGATGACCAAGACAAGTTTTCAAGTTTTGTAAGGCTCATCAGTTTTTCAAACGTTTTTCCAAAAATATCACTGTTTATTTTGTGGTTTCATAGACATACAGTAGGCCTACATCCATAAAATCTTTAGCTTAAAAGTTTTTTATGACACACTGGAGAAACTATTTTGCCTACTTCACTTCTGCCATACATTTCATACTGTCCCATTGGGATCCAGGGCTATCAGGAGAGCTACCCAATCCCAGAGGGCCATCGTGGCTTCATCAGTGATGCCAGACTTCTGCAGATGCAGAGAGCTGAGAGAGAGGCCATGGAAGCAAAGCAAAGAAAGATAAGTGCTATCCATGAGAATTATGTCTGGACTGCTCTCATCGGGGTTGGCAGCACCTTCGCGCACCACTTCGTCCCCTCTATTCAGTGCATTCCACGGCCGAAAGCTCCACCGAAGCCTTTGCCACGAAGGCTTGAACACATAGCTCTGGCCCCACTGAAGAACGTGGTGGGAGTGGACGGAGCCCAAGTTCGACCTGGATCTCACTCTCTGGAGTCCATCCAGGTAAATAAATCATTCAGCAGCAGTAGCGTGTGGCCTGTTCCCGTCCCTCCCACTGGAGCTCCCTCCAAGAGGGGCAAGAAGAAGAAGGCCAGGCGGGGAGTCAAAGCCCTGAAAGTCCAGTCGGATCAGGGCTGTGCTGACAACAACGGACCCATTGACCTGATGGAGGAGGTGAGGGACATCGAGCCTCACCTGAAGGAGGAGGCCTGGAAGGTAGGATGGACTTAGAATTTATTGTAAATGTGAAAATTTGCAGTTCAGAATTATACTTGGACTGATAAATTGCCAAAACAGATAGTGGTTCCATGTCTTAAAATCAAATCAAACTTTATTTGTCACATGTGCCGAACACAACAAGTGTAGACCTTACCGTGAAACCAACAGTGCAGTTCAAGAAGAGTTAAGAAAATATTTACCAAATAAATAATAAAGTAAAAATAAATAAATAATAAAGTAAAAAATAATAATAATTAAAGTAACACAATGACATAACAATAACGAGGCTAAATACAGGGGGTATCGGTACCGAGTCAGTGTGGGGGGGTACAAGTTAGAAAGGATACTCTCTTTTTGACAGCATGATAGAATAGATCCTAGAAATCAGGATCTCTCTGTGTATTAGTTTATGTATATACTAGTTCTATATGTATTTCTATGATGGGAGCATTATTTTCTGGTCTACGCCAAAGGGGGTACATGAGGTGAAGGCCATGGGCAGGAGAAGTTTGGGCTCGGCCATGTCCACGGGGGAAATAGCCACCAGCTCTCTGGGAAGCCTGAGCTCAGTGGATATGAACACCCCTGCGGAGCTCCGTGACTACTTGGATGTTGGGACCCCGGTCAAGTTGCGTGACAGCCCACCCAGGCCTGCTCCCCCTCCTACCAAGCCCAGGAGCAAACAGCCTCGGCCTATAAGGTTCCTTAGCCTGCCAAAGGCTGCCACCGGCTCAGGTCAGTCCCTCTCATGTACTCACACTAATGTAAATTAGACAGGGAGATGAAGCTAGGTAGATTGATAGAAAAACAGTAGGAAGGGAAGAGACACAAATGGCTTTAGCCCAGGGCCACACTTGATTTGCCTGTTTCACAGTGAGATAACCTTTACTCAAGGCTAATTGGACCCTGCTTCTGAGCAGGGAGAGCACCAAAAATATATGTGCTAAATTTAAAATGATATCATAATGAACTAGTGTTAAAAGCTACAAACAGATATGGAAATGAGTAAATACATAAATAAGATGTCTGCTGTCAACCCATAGACAATAAGGCAGCCAGTGAGCCAAAGGGCCAAATAAAGAACCAGGCCAGATTGCAGCCCCTGTCCAACCCAGAGCAGGCCCTGACTAAGACCTTCAAGCTGCTCCACTCTGCTTCTGATGACTGGTGAGCATTCACTGTAGACAAGACCAATGGAGCTAGGCTAAAGGAAGCACAGTGTAGTGTCCTTGGAAATGTAGATTTGAGCTACAGAGCGTAGAAACTTCTGAAATTAAGAGACCAGAGTCCTAATTTGATGAACATCATTATGTTTTTTGAAAATGTTGTGTAAAATGCTTACGTTCTTTCACTGAATTGCAGGGAGAAGAAGATCGAGGGCTTGACCTCTCTCCGTGTGATGGCTCAGAACCACATGGACATACTGATGCCTAAACTCCATGATATCTGCCTTGCCATTATAAATGAGGTAGCTGTATTCATTCACTGCCCTATTCATCTGCACAAATCTGCTACATTTGGAGAACAAGTCAAATTATTGTGTCATGTTTCTGATGTTTGTGGGTTGTACAGCTCAACATTAATAGCTGGTCCTGTGTGTGTTATTATGATTCAGGTGAAAAACCTGCGCTCTGCAGTGTCCTGTGCTGCCATGGCCACACTGGGTGACATGTACGTCCACCTCCAGAGGGCCATGGACAGTGAGGTGGAGGGGACGGCACGCGTGCTGCTGCACAAAGCCAGCGAGGCCAACGCCTT
Organism: Oncorhynchus masou masou; assembly: GCF_036934945.1. Lineage (NCBI taxonomy): Eukaryota > Metazoa > Chordata > Actinopteri > Salmoniformes > Salmonidae > Oncorhynchus > Oncorhynchus masou. The sequence continues at coordinate 25,050 of NW_027008962.1, forward strand.
CATCCGGCAGGGCGCCAACTTTGCCCTGGGTCACATGGTGCAGAGCTGCACCCCTACACGTGTCATGAATGCCCTGCTGGTCGGTGGGCTGAGGTAAAGAGGGAGAGGGGTCAATTAACACTCACTAAGGGGTAGATCCGGACTTCCACAAATTGTCCCATTATCCAAACCTCGAAATTGAGAAGATTGAAATACTGCTAGTTTTTAATTAACTGCCTTTTTCATCAGCATGCTAGGTTATTCCACAACACTTCCGGCAGCAACTCACCCCAACGCTAGACGTCACATTTTAATGGAATCACATTTTTTTGTTATGTCTTATACTTCCTTGTGTTGTGTACTTCTTATTTTACCATTGCGTTATTTAGATTATTTTTAGCCATTGGTGGAGAGGTACTGTCTACTGATGTGTGCTAGCCTTTGGGGAGTAACAAGTCATTTATAAAGTGTATTTATAGTGAACAGATTAGGGGCTATTAGTGAGGCACTGAGGTATTAGTAAGTGCATGTACTCACATTCATAAGTGCACTCTTTAATAAATACACCATTCGTGACATTTATAAATACATTTATATTGTACATTTATTTATGTATGTATATAAATGGTGAGTCAAACCATTAATCAACCATTAACAACCATTAACAACAACCATTAACAAATGCCTTGACAATAACTCCTTTATAACTGGTTTATAGTACATTAGTAGTACATTATTAATAATTTACATATTGTGATCATACTATGATCAAACACCTTATTAATTATCTGATAAATCATGAACAAATCATTTAAAATAGCGTTTATAAAAGTGTAAATAACTATTTATAGATTTCCTATTGACATTTACAAATGTAGGATGGTAAGTATGGTAAGTAAACTCTTTACAAACAGTTTATAAATGGTATATTAAGGGACCTTAATATAAAGTCTTACCGAACATTTTGATCCATCGATGAGACTTCATCAATACAATCCATTATCATTCATCTCCTAACTCATGTATCTCTATGACATGTAACTGATGTGCTCTGTTTTTCCTTCCTCAGCCACCGTAACGCTGCGGTGAGGAGCTCCACTGCTCAGCACCTGGAGAGACTGGCTGAGGTCATGGGGACGGCTCATCTCCTGTCGGGGAAGAAAGACCTCACTGACCGTTTCTTGATTGCCGTCAGTAAACTGGCTGTGGACCCTTCACAGGAAGTCAGGTGGGAAGTTCCTCCTGTAAAGTAGCTTGCTTCAACATAACAGTTAAGGCCGGGATTCAATCCATGGCTCGCTATAGCACTAGATCGCCAACACTGCAGCTTTTAAAAGTAATTTAGTCTTGAGTCAACATCTGCAACATTTTCCACGAATACAAATTGAAATTGCCTTTGAAAGCCACATTGTCGTCTGTCTACACATTGTCGTCTGTCATGGATTGAATTGCAGATTTTAGGTATTCCAAAACAACCACAGGTTCTCTTGGAAGGAAATGGTAACTGAAAACAAAAAGGAAAAATTATAAACACAAATAAGTGCTACGTGGCATAGGACAATCCAAGTCCAGGCACACATGTGGGTTTGAATGTTAAAAAGCCAAAAGCTTAGCCGGGATGTTTGGCCAGCAGGGATATTCTTCTCCCATCGCCAACTAGCGACCTCCTGTGGTGGGCTGGGTGCAATGCACGGACACGGTCGCCAGGTGTATGGTGTTTCCTCCTACACATTGGTGCTTCCAGGTTAAGCTGGCATTGTGTCAAGAAGCAGTGCGGCCTGGCTGGGTTGTGTTTCGGAGGACGCACGGCTCTCGACCTTCGCCTCTCCAGAGTCTTTACGGGAGTTGCAGCGATGGGCAAAGATTGTAACTACCTATTGGATACCACGAAATTGGGGTAGAAATTACAAATGAGTCCAAATATTCAGTAACTGATTCAGTTTCCTTCCTTCTGTTTGGTGCCTAATGAAGACAACCCTACTTGATCACAATGGTCGGTCTGAGCCAAGTACTGTGCAGATTCGCTAAGATTTTCATAATAACAAACGGTTAATACCCTGTTGTTATATTGTTCAGATGATTCGTAGATCAGGTAATGCGGTGCATTGCTCAAACTGACCCTCTTGCAAATTCTACCTAATGTATGTCTGATTTTTTTCTCAGGTTGCCATCAATTGAGTACTGTTTTTAAACACAGACAGCAGAAATGATTTGATATGTTGCACGTTTAAGATGATATTAATATCTTTGTCCACAGGCATCATGGTCGCAATATCTTGTGCAACATGGCCACCAATGGCGACTTTCCTAAAATGTGGGACAAATTCACTCCGAGGAAAGAGAGAGAATCCTTGAGGGAGGTCATCTCAAAGGTTAACCTCAAAGAAAGGTACATTCTCTCTGGATGATTAGAAGAAGTGTGACAAATGAGCTGATATGATTACAGAAATCCAATCCCACAGGGCACAGATATCAGATCAATGTCTAGTTTTAATTTAAATTTGGGAACTCAACCAAAATGTGAAATCAACCAAAGATGCTGGTTAAAGTTGGGTGAAAAAATCCATTTGAGTTTTCAGCGTTGATTCACCGTCATCACATAGATTTTCTTGTTGTTGAAATGAGGTGGAAACGTGTATTCAACCAGTTTTGGCCCAAAGGGATGAATTTAATATACTTGTCACAACTCTTACCGAAGGTGGCTCCCCTTCCTGTTCGGGTGGCGCTCGGCGGTCGCCGTCACCGCCCTACTAGCTGCCACTGATTCTTTCCTCCCCCTCCTTGTCTGTTTATTGGTTACACCTGTTGTGTATTTGCTGATTAGTTGGGCTTTATTAGCCAGCCGGCCCGCCTGCTCTTTGTGCGGGATTGTTTTGTGTAATTTGTGTGCACGTCTGTGGGTTACGTGTTTCCCATTTCGTGGGTTTTGCTGGACAGTTTAAGTCCCCGTGTTTGGGGCGTTGTTTTGTTGTACGCCCTGTGTGTTCGGGGTTGGCTTATGTTCGCTGTTTTGTGCATTCAATTAGCGCTACCCTGAACTCGCTGCTCCCTGCGCCTGACTTCTCACCCACTACACCCAGAACGTTACAATACTGTAAGATTATATCTTTCTGTCTTTTCTCTTTTTCAACAGGAATATCTGAATCATCCCTGTAACGGCGTTCTTCGTTTGTTGAAAGAGAGTCGGAACGAAATGCAGCGTGGTGGTTACTCATGTCTTTAATGAAGAAGATAGCGATACATGAAATGACTTAAATAAATACAAAACTACAAACGGAACGTGAAAACTAATTACAGCCTATTTTTTTAATTTTTTTATAAAAATTAATTTATTATCATCAATACCATTCATTCTTTACAACTCATAATTTACATACATACTCAAATAATGGTATTTTTAATTAAATTAATTAAATTAAACTAAACATAAACCCCAAACAAAACCTCAGGGGAGCATCTTCCCTCCCCGTCACCCTACAAAATACCTTCCCCTATCTCCCTGTCCCTAATCTATCCTCTTACAAATCTAAATGACACCCAGCCCTAAACCCCCCTTCCACCTCTCCCGAGCAGCATGCTGCCCCCACTTCCTCTCCTCCCTCTTCATCCTCCCCCTCAAATCTCCTTCCACTCTCCTCACTATCCCTTCCACCCCCCAATCTCTCCCTGTCTTCTCCATGTTCAGCCTTGCTTCCCACAGCCCCGTTTAAAGAGACTAATGAGAAGCCAGAGCAGAAACCTGTCCCTATCCGTCCCTCTCGCTCTCCCTACACCCCTCTCTAACCTGGCCCACGTCAATACAAAATCCCCCTTTACCAAACCTAACAACACCCGTGCCCTAGCCCATACTACTCCAGCAAAGGCACAGTCCCAAAAGACATGGCGCCTCCCTGCCACAAGAGGATCTTGGACAGGTGGGGGATTGCACTAAACTCTACCGGTACAAGATGGAACGTACCGGCAAACACTTATGAAGGCTCAACCAATTCAGGTCCTTGAGCCTGTTGTCCAGACCCCTCACCTGCACTCCCTCCCAGACCACTTCCGAGATGCCTACTACAGGCGCCGGACTCTCTGCCTTTCTGACCTCCTCGTACAGGTGCCTATGATCTAAACCTACTCGGGCAACTTCAACCTCTGGGTGCGCACGCAGCCACTTGGCCGCATGACCAAAGTGCCACGGCAGTTGTTCCGCCCGAGGACCCGTGTTAGACCACACCATTATGCTTCTCGCCTGATACGAGAAAAATACCCGCAGGAGGTAACCGGACGGGTGTATCACTGGCTGAGCAAGCTCCGTTAACAAGAAAGAAACAAAAATTGTGTCCAGCTTGAGGGGGAAATGTGGTACCCCCCTACCTCCCTCCCCGATGGGACAGATCATGCGTGCCCTGGCGACCCACTCATACCTGCCACTCCACATAAACTGAAACACAAGCTTCACTAGAGGCCTTCTCAGACAAGCCGGCAATGGGTAGATGTATGCCAAATACAAAAGCGACGGCAACACATCCACCTTTAGGACCAGGACTTTGCCCATAAAAGACAAATACCTAGCTTTCCACATTGCTAGCTTCCTCTGTACCACTGCGATACGCATGTTCCAGTTTAGCGTCGCTGAGCCGGAGGTCTCAAAATGGAGCCCGAGAATCCTCAGGGCCCCCTCACAGAGAGATAACACCCCAGGCACATCCGTTCTACCGTGCCATCTTCCGAAAAACTTGACGGAAGACTTTGCATGGTTCAGAACTGCTCCCGACGCTCGAGTGAAATCCCCAAAGATGGCAAGGAACCTTGTCAGGCACGAGTCTTTGCACAACAACAAGGAAGTGTCGTCGGCGTACTGCGTCATCTTAACACGCAGTCCACCACTTCCAGGGATCAGCAGACCTTCCACCCCTGTGTCTGCCCTAATGGCAGCCCCCAGAGGCTCCATGTACAGAACGAAGAGGAGAGTCGAGCGTGGACGAGAGGTCAAAAACGACACCCAAGTGACTATTTACACTAACTCGGCACCCCGCTCCGACATATAATGTACGAACCCATCCTATAAACTTCTCCCCAAATCCTAATCGACCTAACACTCTGAATAAAAAGGATCTATTCACGCGATCAAAGGCTTTCGCCTGATCTAGCGCTGCTACCATAAAAGGCAGTCCTCTATCTTCAACCCAAGCGATGGAGTCCCTGATTAACTGTAGGTTCCATCTAATAGAGCGTCCTAAATCTGTATTAAAATCCCCCCCTATCACTAATTTCCTATTTGTGACACACAGGGGCGTCAGACAATCCACCATCTCCTTCCTGTCTGCCACCACCTGTGGCCCATACACCACCACTAATCTAAATTTACAATCCCTTATCGTGACATCCACCCCTATAACCCTCCCCTGCATTACCACAAATGAATTCTCCACTTTAACCTCCCTGTGCCCACACAAAATCCCTACCCCCGATGAGTGCACCCCCCCTACACCCCAAAACGACTCCCCTTTGTCCCACTCCCTCTTAAATCTACTAACATCCCCTCCATCCCTCAGGTGAACCTCCTGTAAAAAACAAAAATCAAAACCCACACCCTCCAAATAACTAAAAAACACCCTCCTCTTAACAATATCTCTTAAACCCCTTACATTTAAACTAACGAAAGTAAAATTAGACTCCATGAAAAAAAAAAACATGTAATACACACAAATTTTAAACTCAGACAGAAAAAAAACAAAAACAGGAGACTCACCCGATGCTCCCCTGCTCCATATCTACCGGTGAGAACACCATCCGTAATCCCGACATCCCCCCTCTTCCTCCATCACACCATCCCAGGATGCAGGAATAGTGTTTGGCTTCGGGGTGCCCTGCACCCTGGGTCTACCCCCACAATCCTCCCCCTCCCCAGTGTTGCAGCTGGTTTGGAAAAAAATTGGGGAGGCTGAGTCCCCAAACAAAGATCTCCCCACCTCCTCCTATACCCAGTCCTGAGTCTTGTTAGGTGTGTCCCCACCCAAATGAAGTTGAGAGTCTTGGGAAACCAGCAGCAACCCAGAGGTTTCTCCCACCCCCATCACTCTCTTGGCTATCCCCTCCCCCTCACTGTCGGCCAATCGCACCCTCCTCTTCATTCTCTTCTTTGGTGATGGCGGCAGTGGAGAGATACCACCCCCCCCGCCAGCTCCTCCACCATACCCCTCATCTCTTCCACCATGTCACTTTCCCCCAGTCCACTTGCTCTTCCACCGTCTTCTTCTCCACCACTCCTCCCTCGCTTTCTTCTCTCTCATGCTCCTCCACTCGGTTGCCTTCTTCCACCGCTTTTCCTGGTTCTCCTACTCCCGTGCCTTCCGTTTCCTTCTCTCTTCCATCCGCCGCTTCTTGCTCCTCTTCCTTCCTTGTGGCCTTCCCCTCTGGACTTGTATTCTTGTCATGAGGCGTGTTTCCTTCCCCTCCTCTTCTTCCCCCATCCCCCGCTCCTGCTCCCCCCCCAGCCGCAGACGCATATGACCTCTGACGGGCCGGGCACCCCGCCACAGGTGTGCTGACGAGCCACACCCATGGCATGTCTTAGGCTTGTCACAATCCCTCGCCTCGTGATCCTCAGATCCACAAAATCTGCATTTTCTCATGCTGCACGAGGCGAAAATGTGACCGTAGGCCATACAGCGCCTACAAAATGGGGGCTGACGTGCATAAAACAATGTCCCCCTGTCAGCCCCAAGGGAGAACATAGCAGGAGGATGGAGGTAGCCACCATGTCCCTTTGGGTCCTCCCTGAGGAGGGCCTGGAAACCTCTCCTCCCATTCCAAAACCCAAGGGAGTCTTTGAGGTGCCTAGCTGAGGAAACGTTATCCATGTATCTCCCCAGAAAAGCCCTCACCTCTTCATCCTTAACGTAAGGGTTGTAAATGTTAACAGTTACAACCCTAAAGTTATTCTTCGCCAGACTTGATATTTCGTAGTGGCACATCGGCCTCTCACCTCCCACTGCTCTTGCCCTTCTCAGGATATCATCATGTTTTTCTTCCGTATATAGCGCGACGTCGTATGCTCCCTCCAACGAGTTGCCTTGGAAACAAAACACGTCCTTCACCGTCAGCTTTAGAATCCCCATCAATATAATCCTTCCAAAAGATTCTCGTCCTAAAGGCTCCAACTCCTTTTCCTTCCAAGCAAAACGAATCGTGTTAGCCAGCCCAATCCCAGGGACCGACCGTGATGATGTATTTAGCACCATCTCCGCAAGGAGAATGGCGCTCGTACTCTTCTTCTTCCAATACAAGAAAAAAAGAAAATCCAAAAGTGACCGAGTCTGCCTGGTGAACACTAACACAGAGACAGGAACAATCACCCACGAAATACACAGTGAAACCCAGGCTACCTAAATACGGTTCCCCATCAGAGACAACAAGAATCACCTGACTCTGATTGAGAACCGCCTCAGGCAGCCAAGCCTAAACTAGACACACCCCTAATCAACCACAATCCCAATGCCTACAAAAACCCCAATAAGACAACACAATAAACCCATGTCACACCCTGGCCTGAACAAATATATAACGAAAACACAAAATACAATGACCAAGGCGTGACAATCCCCAACTTGACTATATATTTGTATCTAAATATTTGCACATTTCCCAACTTGACTATTATCCCCTCCAGTCCCCAAACTCCAATATTTTGGCTCATTCTAAGAAATTTGACACTATCATCCAAACCCCCATGTAAATGCATCTTTAAACTGCATTGACTCCTTGTCCAAGTCCTGAATCCACTATAAGGCAATATGAACCACATTCAAAGCACTAAATTACCTGGCTGTGCTGCTGCTCCAGTTTCAACTGTTCTCCCTGTGGCTATGGAACCCTGACCTGTTCACCGGACGTGCTCCCTGTCCCAGACCTGCTGTTTTCAACTCTCTAGAGACAGCAGGAGCGGTAGAGATACTCTCAATGATCGGCTATGAAAAGCCAACTGACATTTACTCCTGAGGTGCTGACCTGTTGCACCCTCGACAACCACTGTGATTATTATTATTTGACCCTGCTGGTCATCTATGAACATTTGAAGATCTTGGCCATGTTCTGTTATAATCTCCACCCGGCACAGCCAGAAGAGGACTGGCCACCCCTCATAGCCTGGTTCCTCTCTAGGTTTCTTCCAAGGATCTGGCCTTTCTAGGGAGTTTTTCCCTAGCCACTGTCCTTCGACACCTGCATTGCTTGCTGTTTGGGGTTTCAGGCTGGGTTTCTGTACAGCACTTTGAGATATCAGCTGATTTACGAAGGGCTATAAAAATTTATTTGATTTGATTTGACAGACCCCATACTCATCGCTAGAGATCGAACTTCAGACTCCCTCCAAAACCACTGAACCCCTCAACACACCAAAAGAGATTACAGTGCACACCCTTAGAGGGAGCCGGAACAGGATAACTCCCTCCAAACTCACAAAGACACAAAGGAGGAGGAACTATCCAACACCCAGGGAGAGAGAACGAGTGACCTTAGTCGAACACAGTCAGAAAGAGGAGGTGGAAGAGGCATTAGATAGAGGAGGAGGTTACCCCAGAGGCCATTCCTCCTGTTCATGTGAGCAAGAAAGAGCAGAAGGCCACAGCAACATCCTCTGGAAAGGGAAAAAAGAGGAACAGAATGAAAACAAATGCAAACCGTAGCTTCTTAACACTGGCCAGTTGAAAGGTTCTACTAAGATGTCATGACAAACGGCACCTGGCAGAGTGCTCTCTAAGTGTTACTCACCTGTCAGCTGGCAGAGTGGCGAAGACGGCCATCGTGAGAGTCCTTTCTTCAGGTGTGACGTCCACAACCTCCAGGAGGGAAGAGATGGGCTCTGCCTCTGTATTAGGGGTGATGTCCACCACATTCAGGTGGGAAGAAGCCGGGTCTGCCTCTGTGTTAGAGTTGATGTCCACAACATTCAGGTGGGAAGATGCCGGACCTGCCTCTGTGTTAGAGGTGATGTCCACAACATTCAGGTGGGAAGAAGCCGGATCTGCCTCTGTATTAGAGGTGATGTCCACAACATTCAGGTGGGAAGAACCATATGAACAATATGGAGAATGCATAGGCTGCAAGCCAGCACGACTATCACGCATCAACTATAGACGAGTTTCACTCACTACTGCAGTTTGGAGTTAGGTTGATGTTAGAGGCTACTGGAGGAAGTTATGGGGCTTACTTGAACTCTTTAAGGGAACATGAACCATCCTACTTCCTTGAATTATTAGAACCGGCCCGCAGACCGCAGCAAGCCGGCAGCCCGCAGATCTTTTACACGCACCAATACTACATTTCCCACAATGCAACGGTGGGTTTTTGAATGCAGTACTGTATTTTCAATATTTATTGGCACAGAAATGTAAAATTAACTTTCAGATACCCATCAAAAATGGCAAAACGGAAGGTGGACACTTTTCAAACAAGGTGGGAGTCGGAGTATTTCACAAAAAAACCTGTGTGTCTTCTGTGTGGAGAAAGTGTGGCGGTACTGAAAGAGTATAATCTGAGACGACATTATGAAACGAAACACGCGGACAAAAACAAATAATTTTAACAAAGGCTATTTTGTTTCTGTTCATGGTCTGCCTCCAGTTGTCCATCAATCTAAAAGAGCAGCTTGTGAAAAAGGGAAAAGATTTCATGCATATTTTTGTGGATGAGAGCACCGACATTTCTGACATTGCCCAGTTTTTCATCCGCGGAGTGGACTCCAAAACATTGTTTGAATCCACAACTTCGGGGCATGATTTGTTGAAGTTCATTGTAAATGAGATGGAGCTGCCTTGGGAAAAACTCCTGGGTTTGACAACCGACGAGCACCTGCGATGTGTGGACACAGGAGCGGACTGGTGGCGAAGATCCAAGAGGAAAACCTGTGCCTGACAGCTTATCATTGTATCATACACCAGGAAGCGTTGTGCGGTAAAGCCTTGAAAATGGAGCATGTAATGAGCATCATCACGCGCACAGTTAACTTTATCAGAGCCAAAGGTTTGAATCACCGCCAGTTCAAGGCATTTCTGACAGGAGTTAAAACTTATTGAGAATGTATGATTTGCCTTATCACACAGAGGTGCATTAAGCCATGCTTCAAAGATGTTTCGAGCTTTGTTCTTGGACAGCAAAGGGAAAGACACAACACAACTCCGAGACGAAATGTTTCTGTGTGAAATGGCTTTTCTGTGTGACATTACGAGTCATCTGAATGCAATGAACTTGCAGCTGTTTGGGATCATGTCATCTCTGATATGTACAGTACAGTGAAGGCATTTAAAACCAAACTGACTCTGTGGGAGACGCAGATGCTTTGAGCCACTTTCCCAGCTGCCAGACCATGAAAGAGAAGCTTCTTGCTTCCTCGCACAGTTGGCTGATAAAATAGGTATGCTTGTTTCATGGTTTGCTGACTTTGAAACAAAAAAGCAGGTTGGAACTGGGTAACCCATTTGCTGTTGACGTGAACCACCAAACCTTGGAGTTGATTTCCAATGCAATGATGCACTGAGGGCAAAATATGCAGTGGGTGCTGCGGAGTTCGCCCGCTCCCCGACACAATGCCCCAGCTGCGCATCCAGGCTGCTCAAACGTTGTCTATGTTTGGCAGCACATACCTGTGTGAACAACTTTTTCTTTGATGAACCTGAACAAAACATCACACAGAAGTGACTTACTGCTGAACACCTCCACTCAATTCTGAGGATTTCCTCAGCTCAGAGCCTTACCCCGAACATTGATGAACTTGTGGAAAAGATGGGACACCACCAAGTATCACCCTCAACCTCAAACAAGTGAACATTACTGTGCAATCACATTTTAGAGTTTTTACTCAGTTCAAGTTTAAAAGTTAAAGTTTAATATTTGTTTTCACTGCATGTTACTTCTCCTTAAACAAAGTGTTGTTTTTGATTAATAGATTTTTGCACTTTATTTTATTGTATTTCAATCCAATTATATTTTTAAAATATTTCAGTTGAGTGGATGATAGAAAATTGCTATTATTGTTTTTTTCTTTGAAGTAAATTTAGCCCACTTTTGCTAAAATAGAAAATATAGGCTACTGATGGTGCCTTGAATACCGGTTTCTTTCATTTAATGTTCATGTTATGGGGATTTTTATATAAAGGAAATTTGTCTTTTGTGTCTGTTGAAAATTAAAGATTACTGACAGAGCCATAAGAAAATATTGCTTTATTTATCTGATCATATTGGAATATATTTGTTAGGTTTTCAGTAGGTTCAATTAGGTTCACTAGACTATATGTGTCATTTAAAAATTTTTCAATGAACATTCGAACAGTCCGGCCCTCGGCTTGTAGCTAAATTTTTTATTTGGCCCTCCGTCCATTTGACTTTGACACCCCTGCTTTAAGGGAACATGAACCTTTCTACTCTCCAATCAAATTCTACGCGATGGGTTTTTGAATGCAGTACTGTATTTTCATTGAAATGGCAGATTTTTATGATTTCACACAAAAATGTATGTAATACTTCCCACAAAGAAATAATTTTACTATTTTGTTTCAAATGGTCCCTCTGGCATGCATATTTTTGTATGATTAAAACATGTGTTTGAATCCCACTTCCTTGATTTTTTTGAAGTTCATTTTAGTCCTCCTCCTTGCATGTTTTGTTCCATACCTGTGCCTTGGAGAAAACAACTATAGCCCTACAAGTCTAATACGCTATACACACCAGCAGCCTACAGTGTTAACTTATTGAGAATGTATATCATTGCATTTAATATTCAAACTTCTTTTGAACTCTTCAGATCTTAACCGGATCAAACTGTAATGTTAATATATTACCCTAAGTCAAACTGGTTTTGGTGTCTTAGACACAAAAGGTTGTTTTCTCCTCATAGTAAAAACACTGTTTCATGGTTTGGATTAAAAACACTGGGTATTTGTTTTGAAGAACTTTGTGTTTTTTGAAAATACTTAGCTCTACTGCTGTCTGTGTAGAGGCCTGGTTAACAATGACAGGTGAAGTATTGTTGAAATCATGCTGCCTTGCTGCTCATTCCTTAAAGTACTATTACCAACGAATCCCTGTTTGTCTGTAGCCTTAGCTGTTCTTAACCTGTTCAACTCTTGACGCCCTCTAGTGGCATTTTATAAACGATGCATAATATTGTATACTGCCCTCATAAAGTACATGTCGGTCCTTACAGAAACATGCTTAGGGAAAGGGAAAGGGGAATACCTAGTCAGTTGTACAACTGAATGTATTCAACTAAAATGTGTCTTACGCATTTAACCCAACCCCTCTGAATCAGAGATGTGCAGGGTCTGCCTTAATCGACATTCACGTCATCGGCGCCCGGGGAACAATGGGTTAACTCCCTTGCTCAGGGGCAGAACGACAGTTAAGTACTGTTAGAAAGCTAAGAACTGTGGGATTCTGATAAGCGTCAGAAACAATGTGACTATTACAGAGCCTGAGATAGGGGGGAGGTCCCAATTGTCAGTTGTTGGGGAATAAGAGATTTGAAAGTCTCGGTTCAACATGAAATATGTAACCAATTACTCTCTTTAAGCATGTGCACATTTCCATAGGAACATAGCCATTTTAAAAGTGCGGAGTTTGTGCAACGTTTATCATTTGACAGGATATACACATGAGAAGAAAGCTGAAGTCTCTATCCATACATTGATCTAAATATTCCCTTGTCTGATTCCCAGTTCGTCCATTGGTTAGCAGTAGGAGATCACATGAGTTCTCTTAGCCACTTGAAACTAGTTGCGTCTGGATCCTGTCATTTCCTAATGAGCCGCCCCCAGGTGGTGAGGGTAGGCAACAATTTGTAACTGGATCCTGGACTTCCTGACAGGCTGCCCCAGGTGGTGAGGGTAGGCAACATCATATCCTTCATGCTGACCCTCAACACGGGGACACCTCAGGGGTGCCTGCTTAGTCCCTTCCTGTACTCCATGTTTACCTGCGGTCTCCAACACCATCATTAAGTTTGCCAATGACACGACTGTGGTAGGGCCTGATCACCAACAACGATGAGACAGCCTATAGGGAGGAAGTCAGAGACTTCAAAGAGAGTTTGGTATTTTTCCTGGAGGGCCACAATGTGTAGTAATCTTTGGCCAAACCAGGCACACTAGAGTCTATGGAGCGATATGATGTTGAATCTGAAATTCAGCTTATGTTGGCACTAATATCACTCCATAACATTCTAGCTTTTTGTCTTGGTTAATGCCTGGTTGGAAAAAATGAAAAAGACTGTAGCTCCTAAAGACATGATGGGCCACCACTTGGGTAGAAGCACTATATGGTCCTGTAGCCTACTTTGTCACATGTAAACAAGTTTAGGATGCCAAATGTTACCAAACATCCTATGCTTCCACTTTTTTATTTAACCAGGCAAGTCAGTTAAGAACACATTCTTATTTTCAATGACAGCCTGGGAACAGTGGGTTAACTGCCTGTTCAGGGGCAGAACGACAGATTTGTACCTTGTCAGCAGGGGGGTTTGAACTCACAACCTTCCGGTTATTAGTCCAACACTCTAACCACTAGGCTACGCTGTGGCTATGCTATGTTACGCTGCCGCCCCACTAGTCCCAGTCAAACTTATCTTGACCTTTATCAACCCTACTGCATATTCCCTTTAGCTTTCATTTCAATTTCATTTTATTGTACTTTGTTTGGGACGGCACAAGACACTTTAAAAATAAAATGGTGTATATTTTTGGTCTAGTGTTCAGTTTTCTCTATTGCTCAATACTGTATGCTATGCGCACACAGTTGTCTGTTGTAGATCTGGAACCACTGACAGAGTAGGGGAGTATCTGTGGCCACATGATAAAACACTAATCTGGCATCAGTAGTCTGAAAATAGGAGGAAACCAGTTGGACATATACATCAACATATGGTGGTTGACATTAATATGGTCAAAAACTCATCCTAGATGTCTCACACTTTTTGAATGAACTTGTGCCTTTGGCCAGGATCCAATTTTCCCACGGAGCTGGTGTGTGAAGGACCATATAAAAATCATCTGAATGAGGCTTATTCATGTTTCAGTGGGATTATAGCATAGTTGAATTCCATTTAATTTCCAATGAGTTTAAGAAATTAATGGAAAGCCATGTACTGATTGTATTTGTATGTTATGAATCGCTACTTGAATATGTACAAAAACAGTTAGTTGATTTTGTCAGGACCCGGTTACGAACCTGGGTCTCCGGAGTGAGAAACAGTCACTTAACCAACTGAGCCACAAATAGTCAGCAGAACCCAGAAGATGAGGCAGACACAGCAGTACTTAAGACGGTGTATTTAATAAAGTAAAAAGGAGAAGTCCTTCAATACAAAAATGGCAAATCCAAAAGGTGGTAGGAATAGCACAAAAAAGCCTCAAGAGATACTCAAAAACAAAAACAGAATTCCACAAGAGCATCCACCGGAATCGACAAGAATACACAGAACACTAGGGCTGGGTGCTAACATACAAACACAGAGCACAGAACTGAGGGAAACTAAGGGTTTAAATACAATCAGGGAAAACGAGGCACAAGTGCAAATAATAATGGGGAACATGGGAAAAAACATAAGGTCAAAAAGCACAATGGGGGCATCTAGTGACCAAAACCCGGAACAACCCTGGCCAAATCCTGACAGAATCCCCCCCCTAGGAACGGCTCCTGACGTTCCTACCAGCTCTCTCAGGGTGGAGGGCCCTGAACTGACGAATGAGGTCAGGGTCCAGGATGTCTTTGGCAGGAACCCAGGAGCGCTCCTCGGGACCGTAGCCTTCCCAGTCCACCAGATACTGCCAGGACCGCTGCACCCGGCGGGAATCCAGTATTCGATGGACGGTATAAGCCGGCTGGCCTCCAATGACACGAGGCGGAGGTCTGTCTGCCGGGACAAGGGGAGAAAAAACAACAGGTTTTAACAATGAAATGTGAAATGTGGGATTAATCTTAAGGGATCTGGGTAAGTGTAGGCGATAAGAAACTGGGTTAAATCTCCTGGCAACCTTGAAGGGACCGATGTATTTTTGGGACAGCTTGCGAGACTCCACCCGTAGAGGTAAGTCTCTTGTGGAGAGCCAGACTCTCTGGCCGGGGCGCAGGGTAGGCCCGGGACGGCGACGTCTGTTGGCTTGTTGTTGGTACCTCTGTGAGGAACGCATAAGATTAAGACGGGTCTTCCTCCACATAAGCCGACAGCGTCTGACGAACTTCAAGGCTGAAGGCACTCTGACCTCTGCCTCCTGGTCCGGGAACAATGGAGGAGCATAGCCAAACTGACACTCGTGCGGGGACATACCAGTGGAGGAGGAGCGCAAGGTGTTGTGCGCGTATTCGGCCCAAACAATAAAGGATGACCATGTGGACGGGTTGTCACGAGTCATACATCGGAGGGTGGTTTCCAGCTCTTGATTCATCCTCTCTGTTTGGCCGTTGGACTCCGGATGGTACCCTGAAGATAGACTGGCAGAAGCCCCCATGAGTTGGCAGAAGGCCTTCCAAAACCTTGAGGCGAACTGGGGACCTCTGTCAGAAACCATATCTTGAGGAATGCCGAAGACTCGGAACACATGATTAATTACCAACTCAGCCGTTTCCTTGGCAGAAGGTAACTTAGTCAGAGGGACGAACCTGGCCGCCTTTGAAAACCTGTCGATTATGACTAGGATAGTAGTATTGCCATGGGATGGAGGAAGTCCAGTAATAAAGTCCAATGAGATATGGGACCAGGGTCTGTGGGGAACAGGTAAAGGGTGAAGGAGTCCTTGAGGGCGGAGGTGAGAAGATTTGCCCTGGCAGCACACGGGACAGGCATTGACGAAAGTGGCAACGTCTTCTCTTATGGTAGGCCACCAGAACTTACGCTGGATGAACTCCAAGGTGCGACCTACGCCCGGATGACAGGTGAGGCGAGAGGAGTGCCCCCACAGAAGGACCGGAGTCCTCACTGCCTTGGGGACAAACAACCGATTGGCAGGACCTCCTTTCGGGTCCGGTTCGCTAGCTTGAGCACGTCTCACGGTATCCTCAACTTGCCACGAGATCGGAGCCACAATCTTAGCAGCAGGAAGGATAGGCATGTCCGTGTCATCTCGAATGGCAGGAGCGTAGACTCGGGACAGGGCATCCGGTTTGAGATTCTTCGACCCGGGCCGATAGGTGAGGATAAACTGGAATCGATTGAAGAAAAGAGACCATCTAGCTTGTCTAGAGTTCAACCGCGTCGCCTGCTGGATATACTCCAGATTTTTGTGGTCCGTAAGCACTTGAAACGGGTGAGAAGCCCCCTCGAGCCAGTTTCTCCATTCCTTCAATGCCATCTTAACCGCTAGGAGTTCACGATCCCCCACATCGTAGTTCCTCTCAGTCGGGGTAAGCCGGTGTGAGAAGAAAGCGCACGGATGAAGCTTCTAGTCTTCACCCCTCTGAGACAGGACAGCTCCAACACCAACCTCTGATGCGTCTACCTCCACCACAAATGGTTCATCCGTAGTCGGTAGTATCAGGATGGGAGCAGAGAGAACGCGCTGCTTGAGTCCTTGGAAGGCCGTCTCAGCTTCTCTTCCCCACAAAAACCTTGCATTGCCACCCTTGGTTAAAGCTGAGAGAGGGGCTGCCACCAAGCTGAAGTTCTTGATGAACTTGCGGTAAAAGTTTGTGAAGCCCAGGAAACGCTGAACTTCCTTAACGGATTTGGGGGTGGGCCAATCCGCTACCGCCCCTACCTTCCTGGGGTCCATTTGGACTCGACCGGGTTCCACTACAAATCCCAGGAATTGTACTCGGGATGAATGGAATTCACATTTTTCCGGCTTAACGTACAGATGGCTGTCCAGGAGGCGTTTGAGTACTTGTCTGACATGCTTAGTGTATTCTTGAAGGGAGCTCGAAAAGATGAGGATGTCATCCAAGTAAACGAACACAAATATGTTAAGCATATCCCTAAGCACATCGTTTATGAGCGCTTGGAACACCGCTGGGGCGTTGGTCAGGCCGAAGGGCATCACCAAGTATTCATAGTGACCAGTAGGCGTGTTGAAAGCGGTCTTCCACTCGTCACCAGGTCTGATCCGCACAAGATGGTATGCGTTCAGCAGGTCAAGCTTAGTGAAAACAACTGCTTCCTGGAGCAGCTCGAAGGCTGTGGCCATAAGGGGTAGCGGGTAACGGTTACGGACGGTTATGGCATTGAGTCCCCGGTAGTCGATGCAAGGACGTAATCCACCGTCTTTCTTGGCCACAAAGAAAAACCCTGCTCCCGCCGGGGAGGTGGATGGACGCATGAGGCCTGCTTCCAGAGCGTCCTTGATGTAGGTATCCATAGCAGCTCGTTCGGGTGGAGATAGGGAAAAGATCCGACCCCTGGGGGCAAGTGCCCGGAAACAGGTCGATGGGGCAATCGTAAGGTCTATGGGGTGGTAGCATGGTGGCCCTCTGTTTGCTAAACACCAGTTTGAGGTCATGGTAACACTCGGGAACTCGGGTCAGGTCGATGGATTCTAAAGACTCGGGAGTAGAACTCGGGGAATTCTGGAAAATACAAGTAGCTTGGCACGTAGGACCCCACTGCTTGATAGTGCCCATAGACCAGTCGATGTGAGGGTTATGGCTGTGAAGCCAGGGGTATCCAAGGACGAGAGGGAACTCGGAACAGGAGATCAAATGAAAGTTCATCAATTCCTGGTGTTGTGAAACTGAAAGTCGCAAGGAGGTAGTGATATGAGTGACAAGTCCAGATCCCAAAGGGCTTCCATCCAATGTAGTGACCCTCATGGGTTCACTTAGAGGTTCAGAGGGAACGCCATTCTCCTTCGCCCAGACACCATCCATGAAGTTACCTGCGGCTCCAGAGTCTACCAAGGCTTGAAGGTGAAGCTTGTGGTTGTCCCAGGAGAGGGTGACTGGAATGAGCAGACGGGAGTTGGACGGATGGGAGGAGGTTATGTTTACCATTACAGTTCCCCCCGGTCTGTACGGGACAGAGCGTTTCCCTGGAGCCCGGGACACGTGGAACGGAAATGGCCCGGTTTGCCGCAATATAGACAGCGTCGCTCCCTCATCCGGCGGTCTCTCTCAGCCTGGGAGATGCGTCCAATCTGCATGGGTTCCGATGGAGCCAGCGAGGATAAAGGTGGGGACTCGGAGCTGGGACTGATAGGGGCTAGAGGTCTACGGTTGAGTTCTCTCTCTCTCAGACGCTGGTCAATGCGTGAGGCCAACTTGATCAGGGACTCGAGATTGTCCGGTGGTTCCCGAGTGGCCAGTTCATCTTGGATAGTGTCGGAAAGGCCTTTCAGAAAGCACACCGTGAGCGCCTCGTTGTTCCAGCCACTTGCTGCTGCCACCGTGCGGAACTGGATGGCATAGTCCGTCACACTGCGCCAACCTTGGTGGAGAGTCAGGAGCTGTTTGGCTGAGTCAGAACCACTGCTTGGGCCTTGAAACACTCGTTTGAATTCCTCAGCAAAGGCAGAGTAGCTGGCACAGCAGGAACTATGGGCATCCCACACAGCAGTAGCCCAGGCCAGGGCTTTTTCCGACAGCAGGGTGATGATATTTCATCGATCTTAGACCGGTCGGTGGGAAACGACGAGGGTTGTAGCTCAAAGGAGAGAGAACATTGGGTGAGAAACCCTTTACAAGCACTTGGATCACCTGAGAACCGTTGGGGAGGTGGAAGATGAGGTTCAGCCAGGGGGTTAACTGCCATGGGTACGTGAATCTGAGGTACTGGGACGGGAACTGTTGCTGGGGTAAGACGATCAGATATTTGCTTAATGGAAGTCAGCATCTCCGACAGAAGATGAGAATGTCTAGCCATTAAGGCCTCTTGCTGAACCAGGGCGGCTTCGTGGCGTTGGACAGTCTCCTGGTGGTGGGAGAGCATGGCAAAAAGGTCCTGGGAACTGGCTGCCTCTGGGTTCATTATTGGCTCTGTGTTTCTGTCAGGACCCGGTTACGAACCTGGGTCTCCGGAGTGAGAAACAGTCACTTAACCAACTGAGCCACAAATAGTCAGCAGAACCCAGAAGATGAGGCAGACACAGCAGTACTTAAGACGGTGTATTTAATAAAGTAAAAAGGAGAAGTCCTTCAATACAAACGTGGCAAATCCAAAAGGTGGTAGGAATAGCACAAAAAAAGCCTCAAGAAATACTCAAAAACAAAAACAGAATTCCACAAGAGCATCCACCGGAATCGACAAGAATACACAGAACACTAGGGCTGGGTGCTAACATACAAACACAGAGCACAGAACTGAGGGAAACTAAGGGTTTAAATACAATCAGGGAAAACGAGGCACAGGTGCAAATAATAATGGGGAACAAGGGAAAAAACATAAGGTCAAAAAGCACAATGGGGGCATCTAGTGACCAAAACCCGGAACAACCCTGGCCAAATCCTGACAGATTTAGTGTGTCAGTTTGGTGGAGGTCCAAAATGAATGTAAAATCCAGACAGTTGAGGAATGACACGCAGTATGACATGAGCGATACCAAAAACATAGCTACTGCAGTCAGTTTACAACCAGAGTTTTTCTTTTTTAAATTTGTTTATTGCTTAAACACAAATTTTAACACAGCATTAACCAATAATGATCAAATTAGAAGCAGAGCAGTGGTAGGTTTTATGGGGAAAACATTCAATCAAATCACATACTCATGGTTAGCAGATGTTAATGGGAGTGTAGCGAAATGCTTGTGCTTCTAGTTCCGACCGTGCAGTAATATCTAACAAGTAATCTAACAATTTCACAACTACCTTATACACACAAGTGTAAAGGAATGAATAAGAATATGTACATATAAATATATGGATGAGCGATGGCCAAAAGGCATAGGCAAGATGCAGTAGATGGTATAGAGTACAGTATGAGATGAGTAATGTAGGGTATGTAAACATTATATAAAGTGGCATTGTTTAAAGTGACTAGTGATGCATTTATTACATCATATTTGTAATTATTAAAGTGGCTAGAGATTGAGTCAGTATGTTGGCAGCAGCCACTCAATGTTAGTGAAGGCTGGTTAACAATCTGATGGCCTTGAGATAGAAGCTGTTTTTCAGTCTCTCGGTCCCAGCTTTGATGAACCTGTACTGACCTCGCATTCTGGATGATAGCAGGGTGAACAGGCAGTGGCTCGGGTGGTTGTTGTCCTTGATGGTCTTTTTTGCCTTCCTGTGACATCGTGGTGTAAGTGTCCTGGAGGGCAGGTAGTTTTCCCCCGGTGATGCGTTGAACAGTTGCTGTACCAGGCGGTGATACAGCCTGACAGGATACTCTTGATTGTGCATCTGTAAAGGTTTGTGACCGTTTTTGGCGACAAGCCAAATTTCTTCAGCCTCCTGAGGTTGAAGATGCGCTGTTGTGCCTTCTTCACCATGCGGTCTGTGTGGGTGGACCATTTCAATTTGTCCGTGATGTGTACGCCGAGGAACTTAAAACGTTCCACTTCTCCACAACTGTCCTGTTGATGTGAATAGGGGGGGTGCTCCCTCTGCTGTTTCCTGAAGTCCACGATCATCTCCTTTGTTTTGTTGACGTTGAGAGTGAGGTTATTTTCCTGACACCACACTCCCGAGGGTGTAGCATAAGAACAGCTTCATTGGCACAATGGACAATAACCTTGCACAATGTTCTAATCTAACATTCTAATCTATATCTGCTTAATTTGTCAATTATGTCAGTGTTGGAGCCCCTAGCTATCCATAAATGGAGAAAAAAAAACAAGAATATGATGCCGTCTGGTTTGCTTATTAATATAAGGAATTTGAAATTATTTATAGGTTTATAAGTATATTTTATCCAATTACATGTTTGATACTTAAGTATATTTAAAACCAAATACTTTTAGACTATTACATTAGTATTTTACTGAGTGACTTTAACTTGAGTAAAAGTAAAGATACCTTAATAGAAAATGACTCAGTCATGTATGACAATTGGGTACTTTTTCCACCACTGCACTGGTTCTGTGGAAAAGCCATTTAGTAATAACTTTTACCCAAAGCGACTTAGCTACGATCATGCTTGCTTCGGCACGCAGAGTATTGATCCAATAGATACTGAATATGCCGCTGTTAAGTGGATACTGTTATTTTCGTTTGAGTTGGTTGATCAAGGACGCAAGGCGACGTACAGAAGGTTCTGCAACGAGTCGACTGTATAAACAATAGTTTGTTGTGGGACAAAGCAATGGCCATGCACGTACACATTTTATGTATGGGTGCTCCTGGGAATCGAACCCACAATTATTGCGTTTAAAGCGCCATGCTGTACCAAGTGAGCGACAGGACCACAGACAACAATAGCCAACGTTACGTTTCTCTCAAGATTAGAATACTTGTGTTGTAGCTACACAGTAACATGTTAGCTAACGTGCGAGCCACAGGAGCGAGCCAGGGCTCCAGTTTGCATCCATGCCATACTTGTTCATTCACGTTTAGCTCACGTCATTTGTAATAACTGTCTCTGAAGTTTATTTTGCTGCCACCACGGTGAACCACGCGTATTTCTACATGCACCACCATCTTTTCTCATTTCAACTTTGACCCTTCGCCTCTGACCCAACAACAC
Source organism: Oncorhynchus masou masou (assembly GCF_036934945.1). Taxonomy (NCBI): domain Eukaryota; kingdom Metazoa; phylum Chordata; class Actinopteri; order Salmoniformes; family Salmonidae; genus Oncorhynchus; species Oncorhynchus masou. The sequence continues at coordinate 46,612 of NW_027008962.1, forward strand.
ATGGCATGTTTCTGTCCTCGTTTTTTCAAAACTGGTTCGTAGTTGCCCTCAAGCCTTCTTCTCAAATTGCTGCATTTGATTTGTTATTTTAATTTTATTAAATGATTTAACCTTATTTAACGAGGCAAGTCAGTTAAGAATACATTCTTATTTACAATGTTATGTATTGCTCATCATTGGTGTCGGCTGTTGTTTACTTATTTATTTGTTGTCTCATCGCATTATTGTACAAAAAAACGGAAACGGAGATAATACACCAGTATTTATTGTTTCGAGTGGTCTTTTTAGTGGTATGTGGATCCAGTATTGCGTCGCTGATTGCATTGATTGACAGATCTTCCCTGAAGTTGTTTTATTACGTCAAAGTGCATTCACATTATGACGTTGGCTGAGTTACCGTGTAAAATGCGGTAGTTTATCTCTTTGGTAATCACTTGGTAAAGTTTTACATGATGGGAACATAGGCTCCAGCCATAGACTTTAACCATGGAGTATAATAAGGTAAGCCTATGAATTGCTAACAGAGAAGCCCCATGCAGTGGTGCAGGAACCGCTGCACCGTCTTTTTTTATGCTGCGGCAGGAACCACAGGGTTTACAGGACATGCCGATAGGGGTGCCGCAAGTAGTGGCAGCTGGGTGGCGGTGTGGGCTAACGTTAATGTGTCGCGAATATTATCATTTTTTATATTGTAAAAAAAATGTATGCATGAAAATAACCTATGGGAGTTGTTATGCATCAAACCGTACTTCTACACCTGCATTGCTTGCTGTTTGGGGTTTTAGGCTGGGTTTCTGTACAGCGCTTTGAGATATCAGCTGATATACGAAGGGATATATGAATTGATTTGATTTGAAATATGATCCTTGCAAAGATAAGAGCAGTAGGCTATTTATCATAATTCTACCTAAACTATAATAATAATAGGTGACTCCATAACGCATTAATTACGAATCTTGATATCAGGCAATAGGATCTATGTGTATGTATAGCGAAAACCTTATCTGTAAAAAATGTATATATTGGCCATTATAAACTGGGTGTTTTGAGCCTTGAATGCTGATTGGCTGAAAGCTGTGGTATATCAGAGTGTATACCACAGGTATGACAAAACATTTATTTGTACTTTTCTTAAAAAGTTGGTAACCAGTTTATAATGACTGTGCGTTGTGTCATGTGTAAGAACAGCTCTTAGCTGTGGTATATTGTCCATATCCATGAGCATTTAAAGAATGATCTAATTTCTTCCAGAGTTTAAACAAAGATGATCCACATGATCATCAATGTTTGGAAGGTCAAGTCCAGAAAATGAAGAATGATATCCTGGGTTTAAACTATCCAGAAGATAGTGAAGTGAAGGATCCCCTGCCTCAGATCGAGTTGAAGGCTGTGACAAGGAGAAAAGTTAAGGTGAGAGACTAGACTGAGGAGAGAAAGGGAAATCTGGGGACTTACCTGTCCACACTTTAAACCTGTCCAATACGCCATATAACATGTTGTGAGGTTGGAGGATAAATTGTCCTTACAACAGACTTCCATCTCTTAATATTCAATCACCAATTGTTTACTGTAGCTCTTCTCAAAGGCCTGTATACCAACGGCAACATACAGTATGTCATTGACTGTATTGTCTTTTTAGACCAAGAGGAAGACCAGTGCCAACAGGTCCATAGTTGAACAGAGCACTGATACTGATGCAGCTGAGAGAGATTTTGTTGATAATCAGAATGATGAAGAAGAGGATGAGGTGAAGAAGAATCCTCTGCCTCAGATGGAGCAGGATGCCGTGAAGAGAAATAAAGTCAAGGTAAGGGAATAGATTGAGCAGAGATGTGGATATTTGTGATATCTTTCATATCTATAACCTGCCCCTACAGCATGTTGTTCTGAGGAAGGTAAATTGCCCATGCAATACCCTTTTATCTCCTAATAGTAAATCTAGGGCTGACCCCATTTGTTCGACAGTTTGGTCAATAGGCTGTTGGTTGACTGGGATTTCTTAAGTCGAAGCAGCTGCAAAAGTTTTTTTTCTTCATGGTGCACATGGACACCTGTCTGATTTGCACCTGTCTCAGTTGACTAATCTATTGCCGAGGCCACAGGGATGGCACAGTCCATCACGCTAAGACGTGATACTGAAATTGTATATGGTTATATTATGTTAAAATAATGGTGCAACACTAATAAATCAAATATTATTTTATAACAAATGCGCTTTCTCCTGCATTGGATACGGTCGCTGTCCGTGGTTCTGAAACATAATCTTCAGTGCTCCGTAGAATTGCCACCCTTTCCTATGTTGCTATGTGCATAATAGCAAAGTTAACCAGCATATTGGGATTGAGAACAATGCTGCAGAGGCAGCAGCAGCAGCAGAGATGGGGAAACAGCCCTGGCCTTAGCCTAATTGTCTAAGAAAATTGAGGAGATAGGAAAACCCAACTAAATTAGGTCTATAATTAATAGCCTAATTGTTAAATGTTCCTGGCTTTGTAAATCATCCATATATATATATTACCAGTCAAAAGGTTTTTTCTTTATTTTTACTATTTTCCACATTGTAGAATAAGACATCAAAACTATGAAATAACACATATGGAATCATGTAGGTATCAAAAAAAATCTATTTTATATTTGAGATTCTTCAAAGTAGTCACCCTTTGCCTTAATCACAGCTTTGCACACTCTTGGCATTCTCTCAACCAGCTTCATGAGGTAGTCACCTGGAATGCAAACTGGCTCTCATGAGGACCGCCACAGGAAAGGAAGACCCAGAGTTAACTCGGCTGCAGAGGATAGGTTCATCAGAGTTAACTGCACCTCACATTGCAGCCCAAATAAATGCTTCACAGAGTTCAAGTCACAGACACATCTCAACATCAACTGTTCTGAAGAGACTGCGTGAATCAGGCCATCATGGTCAAATTGCTGCGAAGAAAGCACTACTAAAGGACACCAATAAGAAGAAGAGACTTGAGAAACACGAGCAATGGACATTGCTTGGAAATCTGTCCTTTGGTCTGATGAGAAATTCCAACAATGTCTTTGTGAATGGAGATGATCATTGTGGTTCCCACCATGAAGCATTGTGATAATGTGGGGGCGCTTTGTTGGTGACACTGTCTGTGATTTATTTAGAATTCATTTGTATTCTGCAGTGTTACATCAGGTTTGCAGTGACTATCATTTGTTTTTCAACAGGACAATTACCAACACATCTCCAGGCTGTGTAAGGGCTATTTGACCAAGAAGGAGAGTGATGGAGGGCTGCATCAGATGACCTGACATCCACAATCACCCAACCTCAACCCAATTGAGATGTTTTGGGATGAATTGGACAGCAGTGAAGGAAAAGCAGCCAATAAGTTCTCAGCATATGTGGGAACTCCTTCAAGACTGTTGGAAAAGCATTCCAGGTGAAGCTGGTTGAGAGAATACCAAGAGTGTGCAAAGCTGCCATCAAGGCAAAGATTGGCTACTTTGAAGAATCTCAAATATAAAATATATTTAGATTTGTTTAACACGTTTTGGTACCTACATGATTCCATATGTGTTATTTCATAGTTTTGATGTCTTCACTACTATTCTACAATGTAGAAAATAGTAAAAAATAAAAAAAGCCTTGAATGTCCAAACCTTTGGTGTGTCCAAACCTTTGACTGGTACTGTATACATATATACAGGACTAAGACAGATATAGCTTATGTTGCCTGTTTGAGTATTTCTTTAATAGCCTACTGATTCTGTGAGCACCAAGCCTCATGAACCGCCTAAATGTTGAATTAAGCAATCATTCTTACCCTTGCTCTACTCAAAGGGCTGTATTGGAATGGCTTCATACAGTATCTACGTGTATATCATTGACTGTATTGTCTTTTTAGACCAAGAGGACCAAGAGAAACAAAGTGGAGCAGATCACTGATGCAGGTCATAAATTAAACTCTAATTTCACTGAATGTAATCCTTTTGCATGTAAATGTGATTTAGTATGGACATCTATTGAGCAGAGGACTAATAGCGAGTGCATAATCCTTTCTTGGGTACTTAACTTCACAAAGTACACAAAATTGGCTAATACATACTTGCCTTAGAAGGTTACATGTTTTCTGACTTCTTTACCTTGGTGAATGCTGCTTTGCACACAGGTCCCTCTACATCTGTGGAATTCTCTGGGATGGCAGTTCAGGGGACATCTCACCAGGGACAATCTAATGAAAAGATCCTAAGTGAATGTGTCTCCAGGGCCTGTCAGACCAGGGCTCTTGACCTCCCACCAATCGATCCGGATGCTTTCAACCCGATTATCATCCGGTTTCTGGAAAAACTTACTGAGGAGTATGTCCAAACTTCTATTGTAGTATTTGAATGCAATGTCATCTGGAGGATTTTATAAATTGTATGTGTGTTGGTGTGCTTTTTGGTGCTAAAAACATCTAATTATCTCCTGTAGGCAATGGAGGCAGTTAAGCATTGGCAGGATGGACCCTGTAAGTCCCTTAACCTTGAAAATGATTCATAGATATATTAATAGATGTTTCAAGAAAATTAGATACAAGCCTTTTATCTATCTACAGTATCATCCACATTATCACAAACAGTTATATACAAAGAGCTTTTTAGTAGCCTACTGCTTTTCATGCTTTCCAATGTATGCCACTTTCATGATTCTCATGAACATATGTGAGATTGTTGGTATCTCTCTGAGGAGCTTGGTTTCAAAGCCCGGCTATGAGTAATCTACCTACACTGTTTCGGTCCTACAGGTGATGAGGGCATTGCTTGCAGAGATGTGCCTGCAGATTGTGCGGTTTGTATCTGAGGCCATCCTGGAGGTCATCATCCCTGCAATTTTCCGTTTTGTACGGATATACAGCCATGTGTCTCCAGTATCCGGCAAGTCTCTGACAGAATCAGAGAGATCCTCTAGCACAAACCTGAAGGTTCGCAAGAGAGGCAGCAGCAAATCCTCAAGGTCTTGCACGGCCAAATCAAGCTCCTCTCGTAATGGGTATGTTCAGTCATTCCTAAAGAAACCGGTTTCACCTAACTATTCATAACCCATTTTGTGAAAATATGTTTTGTTATCTGTGTAACAGTTTACTCTTAATGACCAATTTAATTGATTACTGAATTATGCATTGATGTGACTACCGTGTCTACTATTGAATATGGAATGATGTATTGTTTGCTTTGTATTCTCAAAGGTCTCAGACAGTGTTGCCAAATACTCAGGGAGATGGTGAGTCTATTTCATCTGAGCCACTCAGTGACTTTTTTGGGATCACTGAGGACAGTCTCCTCACTGGTGTCCAGGATTCCTTCAAAAAGTCACTGAACAATGTCCTCTGTATGCAAAGAGAGGGCCAGGTAGACACTCAAAGTCTATCCCGGGTTATTGTTGGAGAAGTGTCAAAGAAGGTCAATTCCATAATCTCTGTGGCCATCCAAACTCCCATCTCTGGGCGAATGTCCCCTGTCATTTTTGCCAGTGGTGGTGTCTCCAGCACCAAGGTGGTTGAGGAGATGGTGTCTGGAGTTTCCAACATACTTCAGATGTACATTAATGGGAAGAGTGTTGAGCAGAGTGTTGTTCTCAGAGAGGATGGTGTTGAGGTGGATATGACACATTTAACAGGACAGGTCATGACAGCCCTCAGTGGCACTGTTTTGAACTTCAGCAATAAGGAGGAAAATGAACCCGACAAGAGGGAACTGCTTTGTGTTGTTGCTGACCATATGAAGATGCTTGAAGCTTGTAAAAGTCCCGAGGAGATGCTAAAACAAGGAGAGAGCAACCTAAATATCAAAGGTGCCAAATCTAGTCTTCGTCTGTCAACACAAAGTATGGACAGACTACTCACTGAGGAGTTTCAGACCAAGGCCACTGAATCGATCCGGGAGATCGTTAAAAGATTCAGGGGTTGTACATCATGTTGTTCTGGCACTACATCATCTAGTCCAACTCCTAGGATAGGTGAGATCAGAGACCTTATGATTGACCCTGAGGCCTCTGAGTTGGTAAGTACCTTTGTTTCAGACATGGACAATCTTACCCAGTCTATCAGGGCATCCTGCTCCCCTGCACAGGGTGAGCAGATCCTTCTTGAAAACCATCAAAGTAAGATCTGGTCTTACACTGTTGGTTGTTACTACGACTTGAAAAATACGCTGAAGAGGCTTCTTACCTGTCCAGAAAAAGGGGATCTCGGAAGTACATTTGTGGAGAGCACAAAAGATTCTTTCACAATGGTTCAAACTTTGTGCCTGGACGTCGGTCGTTCCAGTAATGGTGAGGCTGTCACATCGGACTCCATTTCTTGTAAACCACTTTTAATAACCCCCTCATCTATGAATGAACAAAAAGGACAAAGTGAGACCCCAACACCTATCTTGGCTCTCAACAAGTATTTGCAAGACCAAGTCCTCCTTGACACCACAAAAGCGATTGCCAGCCAGGTTCTAGTCTTGTATAAGACTGAGGTGATGGAGAAGTTCTCATCTTCTGTTGGAGAGTGTGATTCTGAAGAGTCTCTGGAGGCCATTCTATTTGTGGATGGCATCATGTCTGACTTGAATGATTTCACCAGTTCTTGTTCTGCCTCACCTAGTGAAAGTTTAGATTCTCAGGTAACTTGTAATAGGGATTCTCTTGAAATCCAAGCGGACCTTCAAACCTGTACCAAGGAGGTCATTAGTCAAATCCTCACTGTGTATCACTCTGAGGAATCCATGGAGGAATGCTTCTCTTGCCTAAAAGGAGATACAGAAGACCTGTCCAAGCTTTTGGATGCCGTTGTTTCTCAGATTGACGTCCTTGCCGCCTCCAAATCATATTTATCTGTTGATGACTATGCTGTCAATACACAGGACAATTTGCATGGTGAGAACACCAATGATGAGGAGGCATTCTCTAGAAGTCTTAAATCCACAGCCTTTGACAAACTATGTACTGAGGAGTTTCAAACTAAAGCCTCACATATAGCTGGTGGGATCCTTCAATCAGGGTTGATTGGCATTGTAAATACCAGCCTTGATGGTAGATGTGCAGACATTTGTGCAGAGTCCAGTAATGATGGTGATGATAGAGATGTCAAAATCCTTCAGAAGAGTGGAACTCCACCTTTGTTCACCTCTTCTCTGCACACCAATTCTGCAGCATCCAACATCGTCATAAGCATCACTAAAGACCTTAATAGCTTCACCCAGATGACTAAAATGTCTGATACTTCAGTGTCTAGCCAGTTAGAGAGATCACTGTCAGCTTCAACCCTTCCTGTCAGTGTTCACAACGGGGCCAATGTGAAAGGAAAGATCATTTGGCCAGGCACTGTTAACCTGTTCAACAATGTGTTCACCAAGGTCAAGGACTTTTTTGCCCAGCAACAACCGGTCCTCCTAGACAGTGTGGTTGAGGCCCCCAAACATACCGAATCCATATGCAGAACAGCTACTTCTACAAAAATGATTTACAGTGAACATGAAGGCAGCCAGACCAGCATGGTAAATTATTCCAAAGCCTTAATTAGTCAGACTCTGATGACAATCCAGAGGAGAGTGTCTATGTCAGAGAGGATGAGCACCTCAGAGAAAGGCCTCTTGACTCGTTCCATCGTGGGCTCCATGTTGGAGGATGTTGACATGGTGAGAACTGATAGACACGAGATACACCGGCCATCCTCCTCAAAGTCCTTCCTGTCCATCACCTCTGCCATGACCAGAGGGTCCCAGAGTGATTTTACAAATTCTCTTCCAGGCACTCCAGTCCCCGATGAGTGGCCTGTTTTAAGCTATTGTCCTATCATTAGGAGTTCGGTCATTGATATGAGTGACTCCTCAACTCATTCACAAGGGTCAGCAAATTACACAAGGCAAACCATCTCTGCCATAGTTGACATTGTTATGGAGGTCATTCCAAGAGAAGATACGGAACACATAGCCACTGCAGATGATGTCACTTCTTTTACAAGAAGACTTGCGAGACTCAGCCCCAGGGACGGTCTTCAGAACTTCTCACATGAGCTCACTGACAAAGTTTATGAGCTCATAAAGAGTCACAACACCCCCCAGGATCTTTTTGTGCCAGCTGGCAAGACCGTGTCTGACTCTATTCTTTTGAAGCTGAAGACAGGATTGAATGCTTCTGAAGAATCCAGGGAGTTTCCATCTGACCTTGTGTACTCCTTTGCTACGGAGTCAATAAAACGTCTGCTACAGCAGATTGTCTTCTGGCTTCCTCCACCATCACAAGGATCCGATTTCTGCCAAACTATCATCTCTGATGGTTCTCTGCAGGACACAAGTCGGCTTATCCCGAGCTCTTCTGACATCTCCATTAGTTCCTCACAGGTTTACTGTGACACAAAGAGCCTTTTCACCAATATAATGGTCAATCAGGTCATGGATACCTGTTCTGTGGCCTCCAATTCATCAGAAGAATTATCAGAGTTGATGAACATAATCAATGGGTTGTCCCCAACTGATGCTGGAACACTTGACTCTGACAGACCGGCTCTCATGACCACTAGCCGTCAGTCTAGTGCCAAATCATTGCCTAGACCATCTCTGTCTGGCAGCAGCACACACAACGGTGGAACTGTGGATATTCAAGTTTTAGGAGAGGTGGAATCCAAGATGGACAACAAAGATCTGGAGATGTCTAGTGCCTCTGTGCATCCATCAACTCCATCAGCCATGGACTCTGATACACATGCATCATGTGACTCCACTAGCAATGACTACACCTCTTTGGTACTTTTACTGATTGTTAGATTGCTGTCAATGATCACCCCTATCACATTACTGGAATCCTCTGACATTGGTGAAACATCAAGAGTTCTCACAAAGAGGATTCTGTCTGAGTTCTGTGGCACCTCAGGCCTTGAACCAACTCAAGCCTACCCCAGAATCTGAAAATTCAAAATATTTTCAAGGCTGTCTACAAGGGGCTTCTTCAAGAATTCGGGTCAGAGAAGATGCTCCAGGTTGCAATGAAGTCAACGGATTATGCATTTGACGATGCCCTGGTCAAATCATTAACTAGGGAACTACTAACGAAATGCAATGAGGCTAGCTCTTCACCTCCCTCCATGACCCAGTTGTCATCACGCAATGAACTTGGCAGTGACGAGGTAGGTAATTCTGGGCTTCCAACAACTGGCAGAAAGGAAAAGAAGAGAGGAAGATTCAGCGCTCTCTGTGGACTCAACCCAAAGGTACATATGTCATCAAAATACACATTTTTCAGATTATTTTTATTCATTACGTACAGTATGATGGTAATCACTGATACCCTTTGTGTGCAATTTCTCCTACTGTATAAATGACTGTTTGTTACCCAGTGTACAAAGAAGGACAACAAGAAGAACCACTGCACTCCAACACCTTCCCAGAACCAGACCCCTGCCGTCAGTGAAACAGGTAAGTCAATACACTCAAATGTGTACTGAACATAAATATAAACGCAACATGCAACAATTTCAAAGATTTTATTGAGTTACAGTTCATATAAGGAAATCAGTCAATTGAAATACGTTCATTAGGCTCCTTTTCTATGGATTTCACATGACTGGGAATACAGATATGCATCTGTTCGTCACAGATACCTTGAAAAAAGGTAGGGGCGTAGATCAGAAAACCAATCAATATCTGGTGTGATCACCATTTGCCTCATGCAGCGTGACACTTCTCCTTCGCATAGAGTTGATCAGGCTGTTGATTGTGGCCTATGGAATGTTGTCCCACTCTTCAATAGCTGTGTGAAGTTGTTGAATATTGGTGAGAACTGGAACACGCTGTTGTACACAAACATGCTAAATGGGTGACATGTCTGGTGAGTATGCAGGCCTTTCGACATGGGGCCATGCATTATCATGCTGAAACATGAGGTGATGGCGGTGGATGAATGGCACGACAATGGGCCTAAGGATCTCGTGATGGTATCTCTGTGCATTCAAATTGCCATTGATAAAATGCAATTGTGTTCGTTGTCCGTAGATTATGCCTGCCCACACCATAACCCTACAGCCAACACGACGCCATATACTTGGTCTGTGGTTGTGAGGCCGGTTGGACATACTGCCAAATTCTCTAAAACGACATTGAAGGCGGCTTATCGTAAAGAAATAAACATTAAATTCTCTGGCCACAGCTCTGGTGGACATTCCTGCAGTCAGCATGCCAATTGCACGCTCCCTCAAAACAAGTCAACCAGCGTTTTTCCTTGCTCCTATTTTTCTCAGTCTCTGTCTCTGAGACATCTGTGGCATTGTGTGGTGTGACAAAACTGCACATTTTAGCGTGGCCTTTTATTGTCCCCAGCATGAGTTGCACCTTTGTAATGATCATGCTTTTTAACCCACAAGAGTCTAAGCCCTGTCTAGGCCGAGGGGTTTGTATCGTCCTTACTGCTAATAGCCGATACAAATGCATTGAATAACATATTCACTACATGGAAAGTGTCTGTCCTAAATCTGAGAGATATAAGAAAGTTGACGAATATATATATATTTATATTTATATGTATATATATTTTTGCATGTTTTTCTCCCCTTCTTTTTGGCACTAAACAGTCTAAGCCCTGGGGGTAGCCTATGTAACACTTCTGTGTTAAATAGGCGGAATGAGATTTCTAGGCTACCTGCCGCCCTACATTTGTAAATTATGTAGAATATTACAATTGAAATAATAATAATGCAATACTAATTCTTCACACTAACTAGGGTCAGTTAAAGAAAATGTTATGTTTACATTTTTCCCCAGCAATTGTCAATGATCAAGAATCCTGCCGAACAGAGAGTGTGTGCTCCACCATGAAGAAACCAGGGAAGCGTTCGCTCATTTCCAGGATGTTTTCAGCTATAGGCAAAGCCTTGTCCAGTCCCTTTACTTCCTGCTATAAAAAGAAGAGCACCTAATCTATATTTCAAAATAAATATTTGAAATTAACATAATTGCAATTTTGAGTGTTTTTCATTATATATTATTGGATGATATAAAGTGTAGTAGTAGTAGTAGAAGTTGTATAGTTGACTATATTACTTTTACTTTTAAGATACATTAAAAAAATAAGAATAGTGTGCACTTCTATGTACAGTTGAAGTCTGATGTTTACATACACCTTAACCAAATACATTTAAACTCAGTTTTTCACAATTCCTGACATTTAATCCTAGTAAAAAAATCCCTGTCTTAGGTAAGTTAGAATCATCACTTTATTTTAAGAATGTGAAATGTCACAATAATAGTAGAGAGAATGATTTATTTCAGCTTTTATTTCTTTCATCACATTCCCAGTGGGTCAGAAGTTTACATACACTCAATTAGTATTTGGTAGCATTGCCTTTAAATTGTTTAACTTGGGTCAAATGTTTCGGGTGGACTTCCACAAGCTTCCCACAATACGTTGACTGAATTTTGGCCCATTCCTCCTGACAGAGCTGGTGTAACTGAGTCAGGTTTGTAGGCCTCCTTGCTCGCACACACCTTTTTAGTTCTGCCCACAAATTTTCTATAGGATTGAGATCAGGGCTTTGTGATGGCCACTCCAATACCTTGACTTTGTTGTCCTTAAGTCATTTTGCCACAACTTTGGAAGTATACTTGGGGTTATTGTCCATTTGTAATACCCACGTTCGACCAAGCCTTAACTTCCTGACTGATGTCTTGAGATGTTGCTTCAATATATCCACATCATTTTTGTGGATATCACATCAAATAAAACTATAAATAATCTTATCTAACTCCTTTACAATTTTAGGGGGTAAGTCAAGTGATAACGAGACATAAACCGACCTGGATAACCCTTCAGCTTTGGATAATAATACCCAACCGTATAACGAAATATCTCTCATCAACAAGAGGTTCAATTTGTTCTTTGTTTTCTCAATGGAGTTAAAGTTAAATTCACTCCTTTGTTTTTCATCCTTGCATATAACAATTTCAAGATAAGTAACCTTATCTTTAGATGGGATACCATATACAGTGGGGCAAAACAAGTATTTAGTCAGCCACCAATTGTGCAAGTTCTCCCACTTAAAAAGATGAGAGAGGCCTGTAAATTTCATCATAGGTACACTTCAACTATGACAGACAAAATGAGAATAAAAATCCAAAAAAATCACATTGTAGGATTTTTAATGGATTTATTTGCAAATTATGGTGGAAAATAAGTATTTGGTCGCCTACAAACAAGCAAGATTTCTGGCTCTCACAGACCTGTAACTTCTTTAAGAGGCTCCTCTGTCCTCCACTCGTTACCTGTATTAATGGCACCTGTTTGAACTTGTTATCAGTATAAAAGACACCTGTCCACAACCACAAACAGTCACACTCCAAACTCCACTATGGCCAAGACCAAAGAGCTGTCAAAGGACACCAGAAACAAAATTGTAGACCAAAGGCATGACAATGATCCCAAACGCACCGCCTTGGCAACGAAGGAGTGGCTTCGTAAGAAGCATTTCAAGGTCCTGGAGTGGCCTAGCCAGTCTCCAGATCTCAACCCCATAAAAAAAATCTTTGGAGGGAGTTGAAAGTCTGTGTTGCCCAGCAACAGCCCCGAAACATCACTGCTCTAGAGGATATCTGCATGGAGGAATGGGCCAAAATACAAGACTTACAGAAAACATTTGACCTCTGTCATTGCCAACAAAGGGTATATAACAAAGTATTGAGATAAACTTTTGTTATTGACCAAATACTTATTTTCCACCATAATTTGCAAATAAATTCATTAAAAATCCTACAATGTGATTCTCTGGATTTGTTTTTCTCACTTTGTCTGTCATAGTTGAAGTGTACCTATGTTGAAAAATACAGGCCTCTCTCATCTTTTTCAGTGGGAGAACTTGCACAATTGGTGGCTGACTAATTACTTTTTTGCCCCACTGTACTTCCTGTAAAACACAATCCTTGAGTGGAAATAAGACTGACTTACTGGTATTCATTTTCCAACCCGAAACTAAGGAAAAGTCTTCAATACAGGAAACTGCTTTAGAAACCTCATTCCGGTCTCTTAAAAATATTACGGATTCGCCTGGCATTAATAGAAAAAACAGAAATGGACATTTACTATCACGGTGACTATATGAAGAATATTAAACTTGTATACGTTCACATGAATCAGGGTCTCACAAAAAGAACATTTCGATTAGAGCAATAAAGAAATGGAATAAATTAACTGAGCAAACTAGAAACCTTTCAATATATAAGTTTAAACATTATTTAAAAACAATTTAAATATAGTATATATAAATGATGTGGGACTATAGTAGATGAAGAATCAATATTTCTTGAGATTGAGTATTTATTGGGTCATAATGCTAGTGTATTATGTATGTTTGTAACAGTGTGTTATATGTGAAAGTG
>NW_027008962.1:60476-62922 GCF_036934945.1 Oncorhynchus masou masou
TACAGAGGCAGATCCGGCTTCTTCCCACCTGAATGTTGGGACATCACCTCTAACACAGAGGCAGACCCGGCTTCTTCCCACCTGGAATGTGGTGGACATCACCCCTAATACAGAGGCAGAGCCCATCTCTTCCCTCCTGGAGGTTGTGGACGTCACACCTGAAGAAAGGACTCTCACGATGGCCTTCTTCGCCACTCTGCCAGCTGACAGGTGAGTAACACTTAGAGAGCACTCTGACAGGTGCCGTTTGTCATGACATCTTAGTAGAACCTTTCAACTGGCCAGTGTTAAGAAGCTACGGTTTGCATTTGTTTTCATTCTGTTCCTCTTTATCCCTTTCCAGAGGATGCTGCTGTGGCCTTCTGCTCTTCTTGCTCACATGAACAGGAGGAATGGCCTCTGGGGTAACCTCCCTCCTCTATCTAATGCCTCTAATTTCCTCTATCTGGACTGTGTTCGACTAAGGTCACTCGCTCTCTCTCCCTGGGTGTTGGATAGTTCCTCCTCCTTTGTGTCTTTGTGAGTTTGGAGGGAGTTATCCTGTTCCGCCCTCTAAGGGTGTGCACTGTAATCTCTTTGGTGTGTTGAGGGGTTCAGTGGTTTTGGAGGAGTCTGAAGTTCCGATCTCTAGCGATGAGTATGGGGTCTGTCAAATCAAATCAAATAAATTTTTTAGAGCCCTTCGTAAATCAGCTGATATCTCAAAGTGCTGTACAGAAACCCAGCCTGAAACCCCAAACAGCAAGCAATGCAGGTGTCGTAAGCACAGTGGGCTAGGAAAACTCCCTAGAAAGGCCAGAACCTTGGAAGAACCTAGAGAGGAACCAGGCTATGAGGGGTGGCCAGTCCTCTTCTGGCTGTGCAAGGCGGAGATTATAACAGAACATGGCCAAGATCTTCAAATGTTCATAGATGACCAGCAGGGTCAAATAATAATAATCACAGTGGTTGTCGAGGGTGCAACAGGTCAGCACCTCAGGAGTAAATGTCAGTTGGCTTTTCATAGCCGATCATTGAGAGTATCTCTACCGCTCCTGCTGTCTCTAGAGAGTTGAAAACAGCAGGTCTGGGACAGGGAGCACGTCCGGTGAACAGGTCAGGGTTCCATAGCCACTGGGAGAACAGTTGAAACTGGAGCAGCAGCACAGCCAGGTGGACTGTGGACAGCAAGGAATCATCAGGCCAGGTAGTCCTGAGGCATGGTCCTAGGGCTCAGGTCCTCCGAGAGAGGGAGAGAAAGAGAGAACGAGAGAATTAGAGAGAGCATACTTAAATTCACACAGGACACCGGATAAGACAGGAAAAATACTCCCGATATAACAGACTAAGCCTAGCCCCCCGACACAAACTACTGCAGCATAAATACTGGAGGCTGAGACAGGAAAGGACGGGAGACACTGAGGCCCCATCCGACGATACCCCCGGACAGGGCCAAACAGGCAGGATATAACCCCACCCACTTTGCCAAAGCACAGCCCCCACACCACAAGAGGGATATCTTCAACCACCAACTTACCATCCTGAGACAAGGCCGAGTATAGCCCACAAAGATCTCCGCCACGGCACAAGTCAAGGTGGGGGCGCCAACCCAGACAGGATGATCATGTCAGTGACTCAACCTACTCAAGTGACGCACCCCTCCTAGGGACGGCATGGAAGAGCACCAGTAAGAAAATTGATATACAACATCCCCACTAAAAAAATTTAAATGCTCAGGAATTTTTACAAAATATGCACAAATTTATATAAAACATGGCTACAAACTTTGAAACGAGCTCATGAATTGTAAAACGTCCATGTACTGTAATATACATCCACAATACTTTTAGTTTTGGATGTTATGATGATATTCCCTGGAGGTCGGGGCCCACAGGGCAGGTGCCCTGCGTGCCCATTCGGTAATCTGGCCCTGATCATCAAGTTAAACCACAGGTATTGTTGTTACACATCCTCACACTGTCTTGGAGGATAAAACTGAGACTGTAGCCAGCTTCCATTTTACCTCATTTTATTGTCCAAAGAATGTTCTCATAGTCCAGATGTATTGGATGAAAATCCACAATGTTGGTGCCATATAGGAGCACTGACCAAAATGCCTCCAAAAGATGACTGCTGGTTTTGAGGATGGTGTGGAGGTCAGTGGTTGATGATCTGAGCACCCCCTGAGATGGTGAGTATGGTTTCAGTAGTCCACTATTGAGCTGGTAGATCAGATAGGAGCTTCGAGGAAAGGTAATTTAGTGCTTTGAATGTGGTTCATATTGGCTTATAGTGGATTCAGGACTTGGACAAGGAGTCAATGCAGTTTAAAGATGCATTTACATGGGGGTTTGGATGATAGTGTCAAATGTCTTAGAATGAGCAAAAATATTGGAGTTTGGGGACTGGAGGGGATAATAGTCAAGTTGGGAAATGTGCAAATATTTAGATACAAATATATAGTCAA
>NW_027008963.1:0-22500 GCF_036934945.1 Oncorhynchus masou masou
GTCTCTCTGGGGTAGTTGTGGAACCATGGAAACCACTCTGTCTGTCTCTCTGGGGTAGTTGTCATGGAAACACTGTCTCTCTGGGGTAGTTGTCATGGAACCACTCTGTGGAACCATCTCTCTCTCTCTGGGGTAGTTGTCATGGAAACACTGTCTCTCTGGGGTAGTTGTCATGGAACCACTCTCTCTCTCTAGGGTAGTTGTCATGGAACCACTCTCTCTCTCTGGGGTAGTTGTCATGGAACCACTCTGTATCTCTGGGGTAGTTGTCATGGAACCACTCTGTCTCTCTCTGGGGGTTGTCATGGAACCACTCTGTCTCTCTGGGGTAGTTGTCAAGGAACCACTCTGTCTCTCTGGGGTAGTTGTCATGGAACCACTCTCTCTCTGGGGTAGTTGTCATGGAACCACTCTGTCTCTCTGGGGTAATTGTCATGGAACCACTCTGTCTCTCTGGGGTAGTTGTCATGGAACCACTCTGTCTCTCTGGGGTAGTTGTCATGGAACCACTCTCTCTTTCTGGGGTAGTTGTCATGGAACCACTCTCTCTCTCTCTGGGGTGGTTGTCATGGAACCACTCTCTCTCTCTGGGGTGGTTGTCATGGAACCACTCTCTCTCTGGGGTAGTTGTCATGGAACCACTCTGTCTCTCTGGGGTAGTTGTCATGGAACCACTCTCTCTCTGGGGTAGTTGTCATGGAACCACTCTCTCTCTCTGGGGTAGTTGTCATGGAACCACTCTCTCTCTCTGGGGTAGTTGTCATGGAACCACTCTGTATCTCTCTCTCTGGGGTAGTTGTCATGGAACCACTCTGTATCTCTCTCTCTGGGGTAGTTGTCATGGAACCACTCTCTCTCTCTGGGGTAGTTGTCATGGAACCACTCTGTATCTCTCTCTCTCTGGGGTAGTTGTCATGGAACCACTCTCTCTCTCTCTGGGGTAGTTGTCATGGAACCACTCTGTCTCTCTCTCTCTCTGGGGTAGTTGTCATGGAACCACTCTGTATCTCTCTCTGGGGTAGTTGTCATGGAACCACTCTGTCTCTCTCTGGGGTAGTTGTCATGGAACCACTCTCATGGAACCACTCTCTCTTTCTGGGGTAGTTGTCATGGAACCACTCTCTCTCTCTGGGGTAGTTGTCATGGAACCACTCTGTCTCTCTGTCATCTCTCTCTGGGGTAGTTGTCATGGAACCACTCTGTCTCTCTGGGGTAGTTGTCATGGAACCACTCTCTCTCTGGGGTAGTTGTCATGGAACCACTCTCTCTTCTGGGGTAGTTGTCATGGAACAACTCTCTCTCTCTCTGGGGTGGTTGTCATGGAACCACTCTCTCTCTGGGGTAGTTGTCATGGAACCACTCTGTCTCTCTGGGGTAGTTGTCATGGAACCACTCTCTCTCTCTGGGGTAGTTGTCATGGAACCACTCTGTCTCTCTGGGTTAGTTGTCATGGAACCACTCTCTCTCTCTCTGGGGTAGTTGTCATGGAACCACTCTCTCTCTCTCTGGGGTGGTTGTCATGGAACCACTCTCTCTCTGGGGTAGTTGTCATGGAACCACTCTGTCTCTCTGGGGTAGTTGTCATGGAACCACTCTGTCTCTCTGGGGTAGTTGTCAAGGAACCACTCTCTCTCTGGGGTAGTTGTCATGGAAACTTCTCTGGGGTAGTTGTCATGGTCTCTCTCTGGGGTGGTTGTCATGGAACAACTCTCTCTGGGGTGGTTGTCATGGAACCACTCTCTCTCTCTGGGGTAGTTGTCATGGAACCACTCTGTATCTCTCTCTCTCTGGGGTAGTTGTCATGGAACCACTCTCTCTCTCTGGGGTAGTTGTCATGGAACCACTCTGTCTCTCTGGGGTAGTTGTCATGGAACCACTCTCTCTCTCTGGGGTAGTTGTCATGGAACCACTCTGTCTCTCTCTCTGGGGTAGTTGTCATGGAACCACTCTGTCTCTCTCTCTGGGGTAGTTGTCATGGAAACCTGGGGTAGTTGTCATCTTCTCTGGGGTAGTTGTCCATGGAACCACTCTCTCTCTCTCTGGGGTAGTTGTCATGGAACCACTCTCTCTCTCTGGGGTAGTTGTCATGGAACCACTCTCTGTCTCTCTGGGGTAGTTGTCATGGAACCACTCTGTGTCTCTCTGGGGTAGTTGTCATGGAACCACTCTGTCTCTCTCTGTCTCTCTGGGGTAGTTGTCATGGAACCACTCTCTCTCTGGGGTAGTTGTCATGGAACCACTCTGTCTCTCTGGGGTAGTTGTCATGGAACCACTCTCTCTCTGGGGTAGTTGTCATCTCTCTCTGGGGTAGTTGTCATGGAACCACTCTGTCTCTGGGGTAGTTGTCATGGAACCACTCTGTCTCTCTGGGGTAGTTGTCATGGAACCACTCTCTCTCTGGGGTAGTTGTCATGGAACCACTCTCTCTCTGGGGTAGTTGTCATGGAACCACTCTCTCTCTCTGGGGTAGTTGTCTGGGGTAGTTGTCATGGAACCACTCTGTCATGGAACCACTCTCTCTCTGGGGTAGTTGTCATGGAACCACTCTGGGGTAGTTGTCATGGAACCACTCTCTCTGGGGTAGTTGTCATGGAACCACTCTCTCTCTCTGGGGTAGTTGTCATGGAACCACTCTCTCTGGGGTAGTTGTCATGGAACCACTCTCTCTCTCTCTGGGGTAGTTGTCATGGAACCACTCACTCTCTCTCTCTGGGGTAGTTGTCATGGAACCACTCTCTCTCTCTGGGGTAGTTGTCATGGAACCCATCTCTCTCTCTGGGGTAGTTGTCATGGAACCACTCTGTGTCTCTCTGGGGTAGTTGTCATGGAACCACTCTGTGTCTCTCTGGGGTAGTTGTCATGGAACCACTCTGTATCTCTCTCTCTGGGGTAGTTGTCATGAACCACTCTGTGTCTCTCTGGGGTAGTTGTCATGGAACCACTCTGTCTCTCTCTGGGGTAGTTGTCATGGAACCACTCTCTCTCTCTCTGGGGTAGTTGTCATGGAACCACTCTGTCTCTCTCTGGGGTAGTTGTCATGGAACCACTCTGTCTCTCTCTCTGGGGTAGTTGTCATGGAACCACTCTGTCTCTCTCTGGGGTAGTTGTCATGGAACCACTCTCTCTCTGGGGTAGTTGTCATGGAACCACTCTGTGTCTCTCTGGGGTAGTTGTCATGGAACCACTCTGTCTCTCTCTCTGGGGTAGTTGTCATGGAACCACTGTCTCTCTGGGGTAGTTGTCATGGAACCACTCTGGGGTAGTTGTCATCTCTCTCTCTGGGGTAGTTGTCATGGAACCACTCTGTCTCTCTCTGGGGTAGTTGTCATGGAACCACTCTGTCTCTCTCTCTGGGGTAGTTGTCATGGAACCACTCTGTCTCTCTCTGGGGTAGTTGTCATGGAACCACTCTGGGGTGTTGTCTCTCTCTCTCTCTGGGGTAGTTGTCATGGAACCACTCTGTCTCTCTCTGGGGTAGTTGTCATGGAACCACTCTCTCTCTCTCTGGGGTAGTTGTCATGGAACCACTCTGTCTCTCTCTCTGGGGTAGTTGTCATGGAACCACTCTGTCTCTCTCTCTGGGGTAGTTGTCATGGAACCACTCTGTCTCTCTCTGGGGTAGTTGTCATGGAACCACTCTGTCTCTCTCTGGGGTAGTTGTCATGGAACCACTCTGTCTCTCTCTCTGGGGTAGTTGTCATGGAACCACTCTGTCTCTCTCTGGGGTAGTTGTCATGGAACCACTCTGTCTCTCTCTCTGGGGTAGTTGTCATGGAACCACTCTGTCTCTCTCTGGGGTAGTTGTCATGGAACCACTCTGTCTCTCTCTGGGGTAGTTGTCATGGAACCACTCTGTCTCTCTCTGGGGTAGTTGTCATGGAACCACTCTGTCTCTCTCTGGGGTAGTTGTCATGGAACCACTCTGTGTCTCTCTGGGGTAGTTGTCATGGAACCACTCTGTCTCTCTCTCTGGGGTAGTTGTCATGGAACCACTCTGTCTCTCTCTGGGGTAGTTGTCATGGAACCACTCTCTCTCTCTCTGGGGTAGTTGTCATGGAACCACTCTCTCTCTCTGGGGTAGTTGTCATGGAACCACTCTGTCTCTCTCTCTGGGGTAGTTGTCATGGAACCACTCTGTCTCTCTCTGGGGTAGTTGTCATGGAACCACTCTCTCTCTCTGGGGTAGTTGTCATGGAACCACTCTCTCTCTGGGGTAGTTGTCATGGAACCACTCTGTCTCTCTCTCTCTGGGGTAGTTGTCATGGAACCACTCTGGGGTAGTTGTCATGGAACCACTCTGTGTCTCTGGGGTAGTGTCTCTCTCTGGGGTAGTTGTCATGGAACCACTCTCTCTCTCTCTGGGGTAGTTGTCATGGAACCACTCTCTCTCTCTCTGGGGTAGTTGTCATGGAACCACTCTGTCTCTCTCTCTGGGGTAGTTGTCATGGAACCACTCTCTCTCTGGGGTAGTTGTCATGGAACCACTCTGTCTCTCTCTCTGGGGTAGTTGTCATGGAACCACTCTCTCTCTCTCTGGGGTAGTTGTCATGGAACCACTCTGTCTCTCTCTGGGGTAGTTGTCATGGAACCACTCTGTCTCTCTCTGGGGTAGTTGTCATGGAACCACTCTGGGGTAGTTGTCATCTCTGGGGTAGTTGTCATCTCTCTCTCTGGGGTAGTTGTCATGGAACCACTCTCTCTCTCTGGGGTAGTTGTCATGGAACCACTCTGTCTCTCTCTGGGGTAGTTGTCATGGAACCACTCTCTCTCTCTGGGGTAGTTGTCATGGAACCACTCTCTCTCTCTGGGGTAGTTGTCATGGAACCACTCTGTCTCTCTCTGGGGTAGTTGTCATGGAACCACTCTCTCTCTCTGGGGTAGTTGTCATGGAACCACTCTGTCTCTCTCTGGGGTAGTTGTCATGGAACCACTCTCTCTCTCTGGGGTAGTTGTCATGGAACCACTCTCTCTCTGGGGTAGTTGTCATGGGTCTCTCTCTGGGGTAGTTGTCATGGAACCACTCTGTCTCTCTCTGGGGTAGTTGTCATGGAACCACTCTCTCTCTCTGGGGTAGTTGTCATGGAACCACTCTCTCTCTCTCTGGGGGGTTGTTGAACCACTCTCTTTCTGGGGTAGTTGTCATGGAACCACTCTCTCTCTCTGGGGTAGTTGTCATGGAACCACTCTCTCTCTCTGGGGTAGTTGTCATGGAACCACTCTCTCTCTGGGGTAGTTGTCATGGAACTCTCTCTCTCTGGGGTAGTTGTCATGGAACCACTCTCTCTCTGGGGTAGTTGTCTCTCTCTCTCTGGGGTAGTTGTCATGGAACCACTCTCTCTCTCTCTGGGGTAGTTGTCATGGAACCACTCTGTCTCTCTCTGGGGTAGTTGTCATGGAACCACTCTGTCTCTCTCTGGGGTAGTTGTCATGGAACCACTCTCTCTCTCTCTGGGGTAGTTGTCATGGAACCACTCTCTCTCTGGGGTAGTTGTCATGGAACCACTCTGAACCACTCTCTCTCTGGGGTAGTTGTCATGGAACCACTCTGTCTCTGGGGTAGTTGTCATGGAACCACTCTGGTCTCTCTGGGGTAGTTGTCATGGAACCACTCTCTCTCTCTGGGGTAGTTGTCATGGAACCACTCTGTCTCTCTCTCTCTGGGGTAGTTGTCATGGAACCACTCTGTCTCTCTCTCTGGGGTAGTTGTCATGGAACCACTCTGTCTCTCTCTCTGGGGGGTGGAACCAGTTGTCTGGGGTAGTTGTCATGGAACCACTCTGTCTCTCTCTCTGGGGTAGTTGTCATGGAACCACTCTGTCTCTCTTTCTGGGGTAGTTGTCATGGAACCACTCTGTTCTCTCTGGGGTAGTTGTCATGGAACCACTCTGTCTCTCTCTCTGGGGTAGTTGTCATGGAACCACTCTGGGGTAGTTGTCATGGAACCACTCTCTCTCTGGGGTAGTTGTCATGGAACCACTCTGTCTCTCTCTCTGGGGTAGTTGTCATGGAACCACTCTGTCTCTCTCTGGGGTAGTTGTCATGGAACCACTCTGTCTCTCTCTGGGGTAGTTGTCATGGAACCACTCTGTCTCTCTCTCTGGGGTAGTTGTCATGGAACCACTCTCTCTCTCTCTGGGGTAGTTGTCATGGAACCACTCTGTCTCTCTCTCTGGGGTAGTTGTCATGGAACCACTCTGTCTCTCTGGGGTAGTTCTCTGGGGTAGTTGTCATGGAACCACTCTCTCTCTCTCTGGGGTAGTTGTCATGGAACCACTCTGTCTCTCTCTCTGGGGTAGTTGTCATGGAACCACTCTCTCTGGGGTAGTTGTCATGGAACCACTCTGTCTCTCTCTGGGGTAGTTGTCATGGAACCACTCTCTCTGGGGTAGTTGTCATGGAACCACTCTCTCTCTCTGGGGTAGTTGTCATGGAACCACTCTCTCTCTGGGGTAGTTGTCATGGAACCACTCTCTCTCTCTGGGGTAGTTGTCATGGAACCACTCTGTCTCTCTCTGGGGTAGTTGTCATGGAACCACTCTGTCTCTCTCTGGGGTAACCACTCTCTCTCTCTCTGGGGTAGTTGTCATGGAACCACTCTGTCTCTCTCTCTCTGTCTCTCTCTCTCTGGGGTAGTTGTCATGGAACCACTCTGTCTCTCTCTGGGGTAGTTGTCATGGAACCACTCTGTCTCTCTCTCTGGGGTAGTTGTCATGGAACCACTCTCTCTCTGGGGTAGTTGTCATGGAACCACTCTGTCTCTCTCTCTGGGGTAGTTGTCATGGAACCACTCACTCTGGGGTAGTTGTCTCTCTCTCTGGGGTAGTTGTCATGGAACCACTCTCTCTCTCTCTGGGGTAGTTGTCATGGAACCACTCTGGGGTAGTTGTCATCTCTCTCTGGGGTAGTTGTCATGGAACCACTCTCTCTCTCTGGGGTAGTTGTCATGGAACCACTCTCTCTCTCTGGGGTAGTTGTCATGGAACCACTCTCTCTCTCTCTGGGGTAGTTGTCATGGAACCACTCTGTCTCTCTCTGGGGTAGTTGTCATGGAACCACTCTGTCTCTCTCTGGGGTAGTTGTCATGGAACCACTCTGTCTCTCTCTGGGGTAGTTGTCATGGAACCACTCTGTCTCTCTCTCTGGGGTAGTTGTCATGGAACCACTCTGTCTCTCTCTCTGGGGTAGTTGTCATGGAACCACTCTGTCTCTCTCTGGGGTAGTTGTCATGGAACCACTCTGTCTCTCTCTGGGGTAGTTGTCATGGAACCACTCTGTCTCTCTCTCTCTGGGGTAGTTGTCATGGAACCACTCTGTCTCTCTCTGGGGTAGTTGGGAACCACTCTGTCTCTCTCTGGGGTAGTTGTCATGGAACCACTCTGTCTCTCTCTGGGGTAGTTGTCATGGAACCACTCTCTCTCTGGGGTAGTTGTCATGGAACCACTCTGTCTCTCTGGGGTCTGTCATGGGTAGTTGTCATGGAACCACTCTCTCTCTCTCTGGGGTAGTTGTCATGGAACCACTCTGTCTCTCTCTCTGGGGTAGTTGTCATGGAACCACTCAGTTGTCATCTCTCTCTCTGGGGTAGTTGTCATGGAACCACTCTGTCTCTCTGGGGTAGTTGTCTCTCTGGGGTAGTTGTCATGGAACCACTCTCTCTCTCTCTGGGGTAGTTGTCATGGAACCACTCTGGGGTAGTTGTCATGGAACCACTCTCTCTCTCTGGGGTAGTTGTCATGGAACCACTCTGTCTCTCTCTGGGGTAGTTGTCATGGAACCACTCTCTCTCTCTCTGGGGTAGTTGTCATGGAACCACTCTCTCTCTGGGGTAGTTGTCATGGAACCACTCTGGGGTAGTTGTCATCTCTCTCTGGGGTAGTTGTCATGGAACCACTCTCTCTGGGGTAGTTGTCATGGAACCACTCTCTCTCTCTGGGGTAGTTGTCATCTCTCTCTCTCTGGGGTAGTTGTCATGGAACCACTCTGGGGTAGTTGTCATCTCTCTCTCTCTGGGGTAGTTGTCATGGAACCACTCTGTCTCTCTCTGGGGTAGTTGTCATGGAACCACTCTGTCTCTCTCTGGGGTAGTTGTCATGGAACCACTCTGTCATCTCTCTCTCTGGGGTAGTTGTCATGGAACCTGGGGTAGTTGTCATGGTCTCTCTCTGGGGTAGTTGTCATGGAACCACTCTGTCTCTCTCTCTGGGGTAGTTGTCATGGAACCACTCTCTCTCTCTCTGGGGTAGTTGTCATGGAACCACTGTCTCTCTCTCTGGGGTAGTTGTCTGGGGTAGTTGTCATGGAACCACTCTGGGGTAGTTGTCATGGAACCACTCTCTCTCTCTGGGGTAGTTGTCATGGAACTCTCTGTCTCTCTCTGGGGTAGTTGTCATGGAACCACTCTGTCTCTCTCTCTGGGGTAGTTGTCATGGAACCACTCTCTCTCTCTCTGGGGTAGTTGTCATGGAACCACTCTGTCTCTCTCTGGGGTAGTTGTCATGAAACCACTCTGTCTCTCTCTGGGGTAGTTGTCATGGAACCACTCTCTGGGGTAGTTGTCATCTCTCTCTCTGGGGTAGTTGTCATGGAACCACTCTGTCTCTCTGGGGTAGTTGTCATGGAACCACTCTCTGGGGTGTTGTCATCTCTCTCTCTGGGGTAGTTGTCATGGAACCACTCTGTGTCTCTCTCTCTGGGGTAGTTGTCATGGAACCACTCTCTCTTTCTGGGGTAGTTGTCATGGAACCACTCTCTCTTTATGGGGTAGTTGTCAAGGAACCACTCTGTCTCTCTGGGGTAGTTGTCATGGAACCACTCTCTCTTTCTGGGGTAGTTGTCAAGGAACCACTCTGTGTCTCTCTGGGGTAGTTGTCATGGAACCACTCTGTCTCTCTCTCTGGGGTAGTTGTCATGGAACCACTCTGGGGTAGTTGTCATGGAACCACTCTGTCTCTTTTCTGGGGTAGTTGTCATGGAACCACTCTGTCTCTCTCTCTGGGGTAGTTGTCATGGAACCACTCTGTCTCTCTCTGGGGTAGTTGTCATGGAACCACTCTGTCATGGAACCACTCTCTCTCTGGGGTAGTTGTCATGGAACCACACTCTCTCTCTCTGGGGTAGTTGTCATGGAACCACTCTGTCTCTCTCTCTGGGGTAGTTGTCATGGAACCACTCTGTCTCTCTCTCTCTGGGGTAGTTGTCATGGAACCTCTCTGTCTCTCTCTCTCTGGGGTAGTTGTCATGGAACCTCTCTCTCTCTCTCTGGGGTAGTTGTCATGGAACCACTGTCTCTCTCTCTGGGGTAGTTGTCATGAAACCACTCTCTCTCTCTCTCTGGGGTAGTTGTCATGGAACCACTCTGTCTCTCTCTCTGGGGTAGTTGTCATGAAACCACTCTGTCTCTCTCTGGGGTAGTTGTCATGGAACCACTCTGTCTCTCTCTCTCTGGGGTAGTTGTCATGGAACCACTCTGTCTCTCTCTGGGGTAGTTGTCATGGAACCACTCTGTCTCTCTCTCTGGGGTAGTTGTCATGAAACCACTCTGTCTCTCTCTGGGGTAGTTGTCATGGAACCACTCTGTCTCTCTCTCTCTGGGGTAGTTGTCATGGAACCACTCTGTCTCTCTCTGGGGTAGTTGTCATGGAACCACTCTGTGTCTCTCTCTCTCTGGGGTAGTTGTCATGGAACCACTCTGTGTCTCTCTCTCTCTGGGGTAGTTGTCATGGAACCACTCTGTCTCTCTCTCTCTGGGGTAGTTGCCAGCATTCCCGTTGAATGTAATACTGAGCTAGGAGACAGACTCTACATGTTCTGAAATAATTATTTTGATTTTATTCTTCCAGTGACCTAAAACAGACCTTTAGGCTTTAAGGTTACAGAATTGGCATTGTTGAATTACCAACAGACAAAACAAAAACAAAAGTTTGCGCTTACCGAGAAGAAGAAGTAGAAGAAGAAGTAGAAGAAGAAGAGGCAGATGTAGAAGAAGAAGTAGAAGAAGAAGAGGCATAAGAAGAAGAAGAAGTAGAAGAAGAGGAAGAAGAAGTAGAAGAAGAAGAAGAGGAAGAAGAAGAGGTAGAAGAAGAAGTAGAAGAAGAAGTAGAAGAAGAGGAAGAAGAAGAGGTAGAAGAAGAAGAAGAAGAAGAAGAAGAAGAAGAAGAAGAAGAAGAGGTAGAAGAAGGAGAAGGTGAAGAAGAAGTAGAAGAAGAGGAAGAAGAAGAGGTAGAAGAAGAAGAAGTAGAAGAAGAGGTAGAGGTAGAAGAAGAAGTAGAAGAAGAAGAGGAAGAAGAAGAGGTAGAAGAAGAAGAAGGTGAAGAAGAAGTAGAAGAAGAAGTAGAAGAAGAAGTAGAAGAAGAAGAGGTAGAAGAAGGTGAAGTAGAAGAAGAAGAGGAAGAAGTAGAAGAAGAAGAAGGTGAAGAAGAAGTAGAAGTAGAAGAAGTAGAATAAGTAGAAGTAGAAGAAGAGGAAGAAGTAGAAGTGGAAGAAGAAGTAGAAGTAGAAGAAGAAGGTGAAGAATAAGGTGAAGGTGAAGAAGAAGGTGAAGAAGAAGTAGAAGAAGTAGAAGAAGAAGAAGTAGTAGAAGAGGAAGAAGAAGAAAAACTGTTCATTTGGTGTCTTTTTAAATCCTGACTTTCTCTTACCGTAGACATAGAGCAGGTATTCAGCACTGCTGGTGCCCAGGTGGTTGGAGGCTTCACAGCGGTACGTTCCGTTATCTGTCTTGTTCAAGGTGGTGAAGGTGAGCTCTCTTCCCTCTACAATCATACGCTCCAAGTCTGGAAGTTCTCCTCCATCCTTAGTCCACATCACAGGGTCTGGCCTGGCAACGGTAGGGGGGGTCAGGAGAGACACAACTCAGACGTGACCTTGTAGGGTTCATACGTTCTTCACGGTTATGTGTGTGTGTGTGTGTGTGTGTGTGTGTGTGTTGACTTACGATGGGTTTCCTTTGGATACACACTCCAGCTTCAGGTATTGACCCTCCTGAGGGAAGGTCAACGAATTGGTGATCACCACACGAGGAGCATCTAGAGAGAGAGGGAGGTTAAGAACATGTGTGTGTGTGTGTGTGTGTGTGTGTGAGTGAGAGTGTGATACTCACAGTGCACCTCCAATACTTCAGTAGTCTGTTGTGGTGTCTGTAACAGGGCGACGTGGTCTACTTTACAGGTGTACGCTGCCCCATCATCGTCCCGGTCAACGAGCAGCTGTAGAGAACTGGTCACTGTGAAGGTCTTTCCGCTGGCATTCACCTCCTTGGCACCTGGTGGGTTAAAACATCAACATGGTCACAGGTTGGAATCCTGGGCCTCAGGAAACCAACACAAGTAACTCTTAGACCAAGAGGAGAGTTTCTCTTTCTGGGGTCAAAGGGTGACACTGTTTTTTAGGTCGCAAACAGAGCTACCTCATCACAATTATAAACAATAATACATATAAACAAATAAAATAAACAAATATAATAAATAACAAACAAATAATAAACAATCATAATTCGGTGTTGCCACTTTATTTTCCATAAAGCAGTTCAGTTTTCATGCTTCAGACACAGTCAGATCGCAGCCAGATCTGAGATTGCAGTTCTATCTCAGAGGAGACATTCACTGAGGGATTCACATTCAGTTTTCATGCTTCAGACACAGTCAGATCGCAGCCAGACCTGAGGACGTCGGGACCTTCAACACCGGCCCTTAGGGGCAACAGTGAGTACTACAACCGTCCAGTAGGCTTGGGTTTAGCTGTGGTATTGTGGACTTGGATGATGGATGGGTGTAATCGCAAGGTCACGTGTGCAATCTCAGTGGTAGACATTCACAGTTATTTTATTTTTTTAACCCTTACCTTAACCCTGACCTTAACCCTGACCTTAACCCTTAACTTAACCCTGAGATTAACCCTTAACTTAACCCTTACCTTAACCCTGACCTTAACCCTTACCTTAACCCTTAACTTAATGTCATGTCTTGTTATGTCTGTTCCTGTCCTTTCTCTTCACTCTCTCTCTCTGCTGGTCTTTTTAGGTTACCTTCTCTGTCTCTCATTCTTCAGCTGTTCTACATCTCCTCTAACTAGCTCATTCACTCTTTCACACCTGTTCTCTCTTCCCCCTCTGATTAGGTCTCTATTTCTTTCTCTGTTCCTGCTACTTTCAGTGTCTGATTCTTGTTTGTGTTTTTTGATGCCAGAAGCAAGCTGTCGTCTCGTTTGCTTCCACCTTGTCCTATCCTGTCGGAGTCTGCCTGGCAGGTGCATCCTGCACTATACTACGTTCTTTTTGTTCCATTGTCAACGTTGGAAGAGGATTTATGCCATTCCTGTTTTTCATTAAAGAACTCTGTTTTCTGTTAAAACCGCTTTTGGGTCTTCACTCAAGTTCATAACACTTAACCCTGAGATTAACCCTTAACTTAACCCTGAGATTAACCCTTAACTTAACCCTGACCTTAACCCTGAGATTAACCCTTAACTTAACCCTGAGATTAACCCTTAACTTAACCCTGACCTTAACCCTGAGATTAACCCTTAACTTAACCCTGACCTTAACCCTTACCTTAACCCTGACCTTAACCCTTACCTTAACCCTTAACTTAACCCTGAGATTAACCCTGACCTTAACCCTTACCTTAACCCTTATCTTAACCTTTACCTTAACCCTGAACTTAACCCTTACCTTAACCCTGACCTTAACAATAACCTAACCCTGAGATTAACCCTGACCTTAACCCTTACCTTAACCCTTATCTTAACCTTTACCTTAACCCTGAACTTAACCCTTACCTTAACCCTGACCTTAACCCTTACCTTAACCCTTACCTTAACCCTTAACTTAACCCTGAGATTAACCCTTAACTTAACCCTAACCTTAACCCTTCAGAACGAATTCCTAAACGTAAAGTTGAACGATTAACATCGAAAATTTGACGTTTGAAGTAACTTTGACATTTGACGTTTAGAGAAAAGTGGAAAAACATAGGATTCTGAAGTGAGACTACGAGAGCTTGTTGTCAGACAACCAGAGGCTGAATCTGGCCCAAAGCACTCAGACACAGAAAAACACACATCCCTGTCCTCCGTGGTAAAACTCTGAAAACATTCAGCGGACAGCTCCCCAAACACACAACACAACGCCATGGGATGTGTGTGTGTATATGTGAATCAGGGATGTGTGTGTGTGTGTGAGAGAGAATCAGGGAAATGTGTGTGATATTGATTTTCTTTCTGTTGTTCCTAAACAGACTATGGTTGAACAGACATGTCCAAAAGTTGTCTTAGAGTCAGACCGAGAACTTGCTATTTTGTTCTCTGTCTCTCTCTCTCTGTGTCTCTCTCTCTCTCTCTCTGTCTGTCTGTCTCTGTCTCTCTCCCTGTCTTGCTCTCTCTCTCCCCCTCTCTCTTTCTCTCTCTGCAAATCCTCAGTGATGTGTGAATCACACACACACACACACACACACACACACACACACACACACACAGCCCCGCCCCCCCTCACAGTTTTAGTAATGAATGTTCTGCCTGAGCAGTGGTACAGATGTAGGATCTTAATTTGATCCCTTCTGTTACAGAAGACGTTTGTAAGTGTATTTGAGCAGTGGTGTAGTTGAAGGTAAACACAGTTAAATGCATTTAAAAATATGACTTATTTTTGTACCGCGACCGGCGATCACAGTTTATCTTCAACTGTAGCTGCTGTTTTAAAAGAAGGAGGCTTTTTTTGGAGTTTTGTCCCACTTAGACAATTCTGGACTAGATTTTTTTCCACGTATGAAAAATGTCCATCAATTATAATTATCATCCCATTTTTCACCTGAATTTTGAGATGAATTTCTTTGGTAATGAAGAGATGGAGTGGAGAAGAGGAGACATGGGGGGCGGGGCGGGGGGGGGGGGGGGTGGAAGTACATGACACCCCACTGACAGGCCATACTGTACACCATATGCATACCCCCTGAGGACAGAGGGATAGGATGGGAGAGAGGGAGGGATGGAGGGAGGGAGAGAGGGAGGGAGGGAGGGAGAGAGGGAGAGAGGGAGGGAGGGCTGGGGATTAATTCAGAGAAGAAGTGAAAGAGGGATGAGGTCGACTTGAGGAGACACAGAGACAGGCAGACACAGAGACAGACAGGCAGACACAGAGACAGACAGACAGACACAGAGACAGACAGACACAGAGACAGGCAGACACAGAGACAGACAGGCAGACACAGAGACAGACAGACAGACACAGAGACAGACAGACACAGAGACAGACAGACACAGAGACAGACAGACACAGAGACAGAGACAGTTCCGGTATAATTGCTCAGAGAAAAGAACCCCCCTCCCCACCAAACCAGCCCTCAGACCAAAAGCCCAATCCTGTCCTATGTAAATGAAGATTGTGTTTGCATTACCAATGTGACTCTGTTCCCTATATAGAGCACTATGATCAGAGTCCTATATCTCTGAATATACTGAGCATGCCCACTACCATAACGCCAGCTGGCTCTGAGAGTTAGGATCTGACTTTGTATAAACCTCCCGCTGGTGTCCTAACTTTTGATTGAACGCTCCCCTCTCTCTCTCTCTCTCTCTCTCTCATTTCTCCCTTCTCTCCTTCAGCCAATTGTATCCTCTCTCCACTGTCCAGTCATTGCTAACGCAGCAGAGCTGTCAATTACCTGGTCTCCAGGGGGAGGAGGGCTCTGAGCTGAAACAGGAAGTGACTGAGCATGCAGAACAGATGATTTAGAGAAGCAAATGAGCAAGAGAGGGGGAGGGAGGGAAGTGGGGTGAGGAGGGAGGAGAGTATGAGGAGAGGTGTGGGGAATGTAAGGAGGGATGGAGAACAGGGAGGAGAGAGGAGAGGAAAGAGGAAATGATAGAGAGGAGAGGGGGATGAGGAGAGCAGGAGGTGGGGAAGGGAAGGAGGGAGGAGAGAGGGAGGTGGGGAAGAGAAGGGAAGGAGGGAGGAGAGAGGGAGAGAGGGAGGTGGGGGGAATGGAAGGAGGGAGGAGAGGGGGAGGTGGGGAAGAGAAGGGAAGGAGGGAGGAGAGAGGGAGGTGGGGAAGAGAAGGGAAGAAGGGAGGAGAGAGGGAGAGAGGAGAGAGGGAGGTGGGGGGAATGGAAGGAGGGAGGAGAGAGGGAGGTGGGGAAGAGAAGGGAAGGAGGGAGGAGGGTGGAGAGAGGGAGGTGGGGAAGAGAAGAGAAGGGAAGGAGGGAGGAGAGGGAGGTGGGGAAGAGAAGGGAAGGAGGGAGGAGAGAGGGAGGTGGGGAAGAGAAGGGAAGGAGGGAGGAGGGTGGAGAGAGGGAGGTGGGGAAGAGAAGAGAAGGGAAGGAGGGAGGAGAGGGAGGTGGGGAAGAGAAGGGAAGGAGGGAGGAGAGAGGGAGGTGGGGAAGAGGAGGGGGGAGAGAGGGAGGTGGGGGGAATGGAAGGAGGGAGGAGAGGAGAGAGGGTTGGGGAAGTAAACAATTAATTCAGTATGCACAAATACATTTAAAAAACTCAGCCTTTCCGCCAGTCATTCTGTCAGACAGTTAGTCAGTCATTCAATCAGCCACTTGCCAGTCAGCCAGTCTGCCAGTCATTCACCGAGCCAGTCTGCCAGTCATTCAGTCAGCTCGTCAGCTATTCAGTCAGTGTCAGTAAGTCAGTAAGTCAGTCAGTCAGTGTCTGTGTCTGTTTATTTGTTTGTGTTTGTATATGCCGTACACACTAGCACTTTCTGAAGCCTTTTACCAGCGAGGAGGAGGAGAGGGGAGGAGGGGAGGGGGAAGAGGAGGGGAGGGGGAAGAGGAGGGGAGGGGCGAGGAGAGGAGGGGATAGGAGGAGAGGAGGGGCGAGGAGAGGAGGGGATAGGAGGAGAGGAGGGGCGAGGAGAGGAGAGGAGGGGAGGGGAGAGGAGGGAGAGAGAGAGGGTTCGACCATTCTAGAGAGGGTTTGACCATTCAAGAGAGGGTTTGACTATTCAAGAGAGGGTTTCACCATTCTCGAGAGAGATTTACCATTCCAGAGAGGGTTTGACCATTCCAGAGAGGGTTTGACCATTCTAGAGAGCTTTTGATTATTCTAGAGAGGGTTTGACCATTCTAGAGAGGGTTAGACTATTCTAGAGAGGGTTAGACCATTCTAGAGAGGGTTTGACTATTCTAGAGAGGGTTAGACCATTCTAGAGAGGGTTTGACTATGCTAGAGGGTTTGATCATTCTAGAGAGGGTTTGGCCATTCCAGAGAGGGTTTGACCATTCTAGAGAGGGTTTGACCATTCCAGAGACAGTTTGATCATTCTAGAGAGGGTTTGACCATTCTAGAGAGGGTTTGATCATTCCAGAGAGGGTTTGACCATTCCAGAGAGGGTTTGACTATTCTAGAGAGGGTTTGACCATTCCAGAGAGGGTTTGACCATTATAAAAAAGACAGCTGATAGATGCTATTACACACACACACATTGATGATGCAGCTGCTGTGAGCCAGTCATCCCTCATAGTTTGATTTCTTCTGTTATTCCACAGAGTCCGTCCCAAATGGTAGATTATTCCCAAAATATTACTATATATATATACACTATATAGTATACTACCAGACACTCCAAACATCAATCACACCCTCTGACACAAGTTGGCTGGAATAGTCCCGTTTTCACTGGTGATGATAAACATCCTCTCCTCTCCTCTCCTCCCGTCCTCTCCTCTCCTCTTCCTGTCCCCTCCCGTCTCCTCTCCCCTCCTCTTCTCCTCTTCCCTCCTCTTCTCCTCCTGTCTCCTCTCCTCTCCTCTCGTCCCCTCCTGTCCCCTCCCGTCTCCTCTCCTCCCGTCCTCTCCTCTCCTCTTCCTGTCCCCTCCCATCTCCTCTCCTCTTCCTGTCCCCTCCCGTCTCCTCTCCTCCTGTCCCCTCCCGTCTCCTCTCCTCTTCCTGTCCCCTCCCGTCTCCTCTCCTCTCCTCTTCCTGTCCCCTCCCGTCTCCTCTCCCCTCCTCTTCTCCTCCTGTCTCCTCCCCTCCCTCCCGTCTCGTCCCCTCCTGTCCCCTCCCGTCTCCTCTCCTCTCGTCCCCACCTGTCCCCTCCCGTCTCCTCCCGTCTCCTCTCCTCCTGTCCCCTCCCGTCTCCTCTCCTCCTCCTGTCCCCTCCCGTCTCCTCTCCTCTCCTCTTCCTGTCCCCTCTCGTCCCCTCCTGTCCCCTCCCCGTCTCCTCTTCCTGTCCCCTCCCGTCTCCTCCCGTCTCCTCTTCCTGTCCCCTCCCGTCTCCTCTCCTCCCCTCCCTCCCATCTCCTCTCCTCTCCTATCCTCAGGCTGTGCCAGCAGCTACAAGACATCCTAATTAGTTCTGGTTGTTATATAGTATAAACTGGTAATTCCTTTACAGGAATGAGACAAGTTCAGGGTTGTACAGTACATGTCCTTCCTGTTTGTCAGTTGTTGTCATTTCTAGACTGTTCTAGAGGGAAAACACAGCACAGCAATTTGTCCAAATGCTTTTTCATTTTCGTAATAAAAATGTCACTACGAAGGCTGGTCACCAGAGAAAACCAAAAAACAGGCTGGTCAGACCAGCGTCAGAAGCAAGCCAGCAGTGGTATGCAGGGTGGTATGCTGCAATTGTCAAGCTAAACTATTCCACGATGACTGGATGTGCATCGCCAATATCCAAGACTTTGGAATGTTTTAAATACCCATTCTTGCCTTAGCATTTTCAAGTAGATAACATAATCTTTCCTAATGCCTTCCTCCACACAACAACCAGCAGTCTGAGAGCTGTGTGTTTTCTCTCTGCCTAACAGATTATGTGTGCAGCTCACGTGTAGTAAAGAGTCAACATAAAGACCAACAGCTTTGGGAAAACATTCATTTTTATTTTATTTTTTGTTGTATCAATTATCGAGATGAAAAATAACATTATTATACACAAAAATGCCACTGACCCACACAGACCTTCCCCTGTATGTGGAGCCCTGAACCACACAGACCTTCCCCTGTATGTGGAGCCCTGACCCACACAGACCTTCCCCTGTATGTGGAGCCCTGACCCACACAGACCTTCCCCTGTATGTGGAGCCCTGGCCCACACAGACCTTCCCCTGTATATGGAGCCCTGATCCACACAGACCTTCCCCTGTATATGGAGCCCTGACCCACACAGACCTTCCCCTGTATGTGGAGCCCTGACCCACACAGACCTTCCCCTGTATGTGGAGCCCTGACCCACACAGACCTTCCTCTGTATGTGGAGCCCTGACCCACACAGACCTTCCCCTGTATGTGGAGCCCTGACCCACACAGACCTTCCTCTGTATGTGGAGCCCTGACCCACACAGACCTTCCCCTGTATGTGGAGCCCTGACCCACACAGACCTTCCTCTGTATGTGGAGCCCTGACCCACACAGACCTTCCCCTGTATGTGGAGCCCTGACCCACACAGACCTTCCTCTGTATGTGGAGCCCTGACCCACGCAGACCTTCCTCTGTATGTGGAGCCCTGACCCTCACAGACCTTCCTCTGTATGTGGAGCCCTGACCCACACAGACCTTCCCTGTATGTGGAGCCCTGACCCACACAGACCTTCCCCTGTATGTGGAGCCCTGACCCACACAGACCTTCCCCTGTATGTGGAGCCCTGACCCACACAGACCTTCCCCTGTATGTGGAGCCCTGACCCACGCAGACCTTCCTCTGCATGTGGAGCCCTGACCCACACAGACCTTCCTCTGGATGTGGAGCCCTGACCCACACAGACCTTCCCCTGTATATGGAGCCCTGACCCACACAGACCTTCCCCTGTATGTGGAGCCCTGACCCACACAGACCTTCCCTGTATGTGGAGCCCTGACCCACACAGACCTTCCCCTGTATGTGGAGCCCTGACCCACACAGACCTTCCTCTGTATGTGGAGCCCTGACCCACACAGACCTTCCCCTGTATGTGGAGCCCTGACCCACGCAGACCTTCCCCTGTATGTGGAGCCCTGACCCACACAGACCTTCCCCTGTATGTGGAGCCCTGACCCACACAGACCTTCCCCTGTATGTGAGGCCCTGACCCACACAGACCTTCCCCTGTATGTGGAGCCCTGACCCATGCAGACCTTCCTCTGTATGTGGAGCCCTGACCCACACAGACCTTCCCCTGTATGTGGAGCCCTGACCCACACAGACCTTCCCCTGTATGTGGAGCCCTGACCCACGCAGACCTTCCTCTGTATGTGGAGCCCTGGCCCACACAGACCTTCCTCTGTATGTGGAGCCCTGGCCCACACAGACCTTCCCCTGTATGTGGAGCCCTGACCCACACAGACCTTCCCCTGTATATGGAGCCCTGACCCACACAGACCTTCCTATGTATGTGGAGCCCTGACCCACACAGACCTTCCTCTGTATGTGGAGCCCTGACCCACACAGACCTTTTCACTTTCATGCTGGGTTGACCGACACGCTTCGTAATAAGGGTACAGTTACACTATTGTTTCTTGTTTCTTTTACATTTAAAAAATAAAAAATACAAAATTTACCTTCAGTT
Organism: Oncorhynchus masou masou; assembly: GCF_036934945.1. Classification (NCBI taxonomy): domain Eukaryota; kingdom Metazoa; phylum Chordata; class Actinopteri; order Salmoniformes; family Salmonidae; genus Oncorhynchus; species Oncorhynchus masou. The sequence goes on from NW_027008963.1 coordinate 19,484, forward strand.
CTGTACGTACATGTGCAGATATAAATATAATGGTACATTTTCTTAAGCCAATATTTTGAATATAAAAGTTACAATCATATCACTCTCAAAAAAGTGGTGCGTTGTGAAAGTACATTTCCGTTTCCCCGAGTACAAGCGTATTATTTGTACCCTCAATACTCCCCACACACCTGATCTGTTTCACCTTGTGATTGTCTCCACCCCCTCCGGGTGTTGGGAAGTTTCCCCAGGGTATTTATCCCTGTGTTTCCTGTCTCTCTGTACCAGTGTATTTATCCCTGTGTTTCCTGTCTCTCTGTCCCAGTGTATTTATCCCTGTGTTTCCTGTCTCTCTATCCCAGTGTATTTATCCCTGTGTTTCCTGTCTCTCTGTACCAGTGTATTTATCCCTGTGTTTCCTGTCTCTCTGTACCAGTGTATTTATCCCTGTGTTTCCTGTCTCTCTATCCCAGTGTATTTATCCCTGTGTTTCCTGTCTCTCTGTCCCAGTGTATTTATCCCTGTGTTTCCTGTCTCTCTGTACCAGTGTATTTATCCCTGTGTTTCCTGTCTCTCTGTACCAGTGTATTTATCCCTGTGTTTCCTGTCTCTCTGTACCAGTGTATTTATCCCTGTGTTTCCTGTCTCTCTATCCCAGTGTATTTATCCCTGTGTTTCCTGTCTCTCTGTACCAGTGTATTTATCCCTGTGTTTCCTGTCTCTCTGTACCAGTGTATTTATCCCTGTGTTTCCTGTCTCTCTGTACCAGTGTATTTATCCCTGTGTTTCCTGTCTCTCTGTGCCAGTGTATTTATCCCTGTGTTTCCTGTCTCTCTGTACCAGTGTATTTATCCCTGTGTTTCCTGTCTCTCTGTACCAGTGTATTTATCCCTGTGTTTCCTGTCTCTCTGTGCCAGTGTATTTATCCCTGTGTCTCCTGTCTCTCTGTACCAGTGTATTTATCCCTGTGTTTCCTGTCTCTCTGTGCCAGTGTATTTATCCCTGTGTTTCCTGTCTCTCTGTACCAGTGTATTTATCCCTGTGTTTCCTGTCTCTCTGTACCAGTGTATTTATCCCTGTGTCTCCTGTCTCTCTGTACCAGTGTATTTATCCCTGTGTTTCCCGTCTTTCTGTACCAGTTTGTCTTGTATGTTTTTCCAAGTCAACCAGCGTTTCTCCTGTTCTCCTGCTTTTTGCTATTCTCCTTTTTCTAGTCCTCCCGGTTTTGACCCTTGCCTGTTTTCTGGACTCTGTATCCACCTGCCTGACCATTCTGCCTGCCTTGACCTCGAGCCTGTCTGCCACTCTGTACCTCCTGGACTCTGTACCCGCCTGCCTGACCATTCTGCCTGCCTTGACCTAGAGCCTGTCTGCCACTCTGTACCTCCTGGACTCTGTATCCACCTGCCTGACCATTCTGCCTGCCTTGACCTAGAGCCTGTCTGCCACTCTGTACCTCCTGGACTCTGTACCCGCCTGCCTGACCATTCTGCCTGCCTTGACCTTGAGCCTGTCTGCCACTCTGTACCTCCTGGACTCTGTACCCGCCTGCCTGACCATTCTGCCTGCCTTGACCTAGAGCCTGTCTGCCACTCTGTACCTCCTGGACTCTGTATCCACCTGCCTGACCATTCTGCCTGCCTTGACCTAGAGCCTGTCTGCCACTCTGTACCTCCTGGACTCTGTACCCGCCTGCCTGACCATTCTGCCTGCCTTGACCTTGAGCCTGTCTGCCACTCTGTACCTCCTGGACTCTGTATCCACCTGCCTGACCATTCTGCCTGCCTTGACCTCGAGCCTGTCTGCCACTCTGTACCTCCTGGACTCTGATCTGGTTTTGACCTTTTTGCCTGTCCACGACCACTCTCTTGCCGACCCATTTTGGATTAATAAACATTGTAAGACTCCAACCATCTGCATCTGGGTCTCGTCTTGTGTCTTGATAAAAAGGAAGTTACAGCTGTGTTGGCACTCTAAAAGGGCATATTTTTAACATAATCCTAATCATTATCATATTTCCCAGCATGCTCTACTGCAGGTTACGTCTGTAGAATTTATTTTAATATCTGTTTTTGCATGTACAGCACATTGACTGATTGATGAATCTTACTCTACACAAAGATAAATAACATACATTTCCTAAACCAAGCCAATCAGTTAGATTTTATGCACCCAATATTATATAATGGTTGTACCAGTTTAAATGGTTTAAGTATTCGCCTTACAAATCATCCTAACCCTGACAGTCATTCTGAATGCAGGTTGAATGGGCGAATAAAACTCCAACTGCTGGATATCCTAACTTTGGCTGGAGTCCAATAGAAATTACAAATCTCTTTGCTCGCCAGCATAATGTGATTTACAGGTAGGGTTTCAAAATTCTGCTAAGTTTTCCAGAAATCTCCCAATAGAGGTTTTCTGAGGGAGGGAATTTACAGCTGTGTTGGCACTCTTTACAGCTGTGTTGGCACTCTTTACAGCTGTGTTGGCACTCTTTACAGCTGTGTTGGCACTCTTTACAGCGGTGTTGGCACTCTTTACAGCTGTGTTGGCACTCTTTACAGCTGTGTTGGCACTCTTTACAGCTGTGTTGGCACTCTTTACAGCTGTGTTGGCACTCTTTACAGCTGTGTTGGCACTCTTTACAGCTGTGTTGGCACTCTTTACAGCGGTGTTGGCACTCTTTACAGCTGTGTTGGCACTCTTTACAGCTGTGTTGGCACTCTTTACAGCGGTGTTGGCACTCTTTACAGCTGTGTTGGCACTCTTTACAGCGGTGTTGGCACTCTTTACAGCGGTGTTGGCACTCTTTACAGCTGTGTTGGCACTCTTTACAGCGGTGTTGGCACTCTAAAATGGCATATTTTTTTAACAGAATCCTAATCATGATCATATTTCCCAGCATGCTCTACTGCAGGTTACGTTTCCAGAAATGCTGATTGGGAGATTCCTGGAAACGGGAGGGAATAAGAAGGAATCCTGGAATCCTTCAGTTAGGATTTGTGGAAAACCTAATACTTTTGAGAAAGGTACTGGCA